>NC_056739.1:778169391-778194391 GCF_019279795.1 Protopterus annectens | reverse complement strand
ACACATTTTCCTACATGCTGTTGGGAGGCTTGATGTATTGTTTTGCAATTTTTAGCTAGGCTTGGATGTTTTTCTGTGTAAGAAAACGCTTCCGCCTTGCAACCCTACCCCATAGCCCAGACATATGGAGAATACGGGAGATTGTTGTTACATGTAGTACAAAACCAGTATTTGCCAGAAATTCCTGCAGCTCCTTCAGTGTTGCTGTAGGTCTCTTGGCAGCCTCCCTGACCAGTTTTTGTCTTGTCTTTTCATCAATTTAGGAGGGACGTTCCATTCTTTGCAGCATCACTGTTGTCCCATATTTATTCCACTTTTTGCATGGTATATCTAGTGCTGTGGAAATTTTTTTCTACCCTTCTCCTGATTGATACCTTTCAACAATTAGATCCTTTTGATGCATTTTAAGCTCTCTGCAAACCATGACTTTTGCTGTAGCAGGCAACTGAGTAAATGTCAAGAAAATCCTACTAGGATAGCTGAACTTTATTTGGGGTTAATCAGTCTCTGTTTAATTGATGGCAAGTGTGTACCCAAGAAGACTGAAGGCTGTAATTAAATCCAGTGGTGCTTCAACAAAGTATTAGTTTAAGGGTGTGCACACTTATGCAACCAGCTTATTGCAAGTTTATTTTTTATATTTTTCCCCTAACAGATTTGTTTGCTTTTCAATTGAATTGCACAGGTTATAGGTCACATTAAAGGTGGGAAAAGTTTTGAAATGATTTATTGTGGTCTCATTTTTTATATCACAAAAATCTGGCATTTTAACAGGGGTGTGTATGCTTCTTATATCCACTGTAGGTATGTGTGTAGTGTGTGTGTGTAAAAAATAGATAAGTAGGTGGGTGCATGTATGTAAGAGGTAGATAGGCATGTGTGTGTTTGTAAGAAGTAGGTAGGTGAGTGTATGCATCTGTGAGAAGTATATGGGCGTGTGTGTGTGTATGTATGTGTGTGTGTGTG
This sequence comes from Protopterus annectens, assembly GCF_019279795.1. Classification (NCBI taxonomy): domain Eukaryota; kingdom Metazoa; phylum Chordata; order Ceratodontiformes; family Protopteridae; genus Protopterus; species Protopterus annectens. Next base: position 778,193,425 of record NC_056739.1, on the reverse strand, counting down.
TGTGTGTGTGTGTGTGTGTGTGTGTGTGTGTGTGTGTGTGTGTGTGTGTAAGAAGTATTTAGATAGTTCATAGGTTCATAGGTTGGTACTGGGCTATCTGCCCGAAGGCATATATTAGCCCAGCCAGGTTGTGCGGTATTCACCGCCCCTTTAGTAGTTCCCTAGACCCTTGTACTAGCAGCTAGTACCCTTGGCCCCTATCTAGTTGTGTGTGTAAGAAGTAGGTAGGGGTGTGTGTGTAGGAAATAGATAAGTAGAGGTGTGTGTGTGTGTGTGTGTGTGTGTGTGTGTGTGTGTGTGTGTGTGTGTGTGTGTGTGTGTGTGTGTAAGAGGTAGATTGGTAAGTGTATGTGTGTAAGTGGTAGATAGCTGTGTGTGTTTTTGTAAAAAGTAGATAGGCAGGTAGGTGTATATGTGTTTAGGTAGGTAGCATACCTCTCAACTGTGCAGATTTGTGCCTCATATTTTTGGCCTGTTCCTCATAAAATTTGTGATTTTCTGGAATATCATTGAGGACTGAAGTTACTAAACAATGACTGACATTTGAGTTTTGGACTTCATATCCTTTAGAAAATTGCATACTTAACACAAATCCTGTTATTCTAGAAAATGTGTAATTTCATGAGAGTAATATTTAAAAACTGTCCCTGTTTTGGGTCCTTTGTCCCTCATAATTTCAGTGTTTTTTCAGATTTCTTGCAATAAGTGGTTGAGAGGTATGGTGTGTGTGTGTGTGTGTGTGTGTGTGTGTGTGTGTGTGTTTGTAAGAAGTAGGTGTGTGTGTGTGTGTGTGTGTGTGTGTGTGTGTGTGTGTGTGTGTGTGCGTGTGTGTACATGTAAGAAGTAGATAGGTAAGTGTGTGTGTGCATATTTGTGTTTGTGAGTGTGTGCAAGTGGTAGATAGGTACTTGTGTGTGGATGTTTGTAAGAAGTAGATAGGTAGGTGTGTGTTTGTGTGTATGTAAGAAGTACATAGGTATGTATGTTTGTGTGTGTAAAAAAATAGATAAGTAGGTGTGTGCATGTATGTAAGAGGTAGATAAGTAAGTGTGTGTGTGTGTGTTTGTAAGAAGTAGGTAGGTGAGTATGTGTATGTGTGTGTGTGTGTGCTTGTGTGTGTGTGTGTGTGTGTGTGTGTGTGTGTGTGTGTGTGTGTGTGTGTGTGTGTGTGTATGTGTGTAAGACGTAGATTGGTAAGTGTGTGTGTGTAAGTGGTAGATAGCTGTGTGTGTTTATGTAAAAAGTATTTAGGCCGATGGTGTATGTGTGTTTGTATGTAAAAAGTACATAGGCAGGGGTGTGTGTGTTTGTGTAAGAAGTAGATAGGTAGTGGTTTGTGTGTGCGTTTGTGTGAGAAGTAGATAGGGAGGGGTGTGTGCAAGTGTGTGTTTTTGTATGGAAGAATTAGGTGAAATGCCCGAGGTAGGGATAGCAGGTGGTAAGTTATTTGTGTAGGGTCAAACCCTGTAACTTAGTTACAGGAAACAACAGCATGAATCTCCAACTACCAAGCTGCATTTTTCAAGGAAATGAGTTTCAAGTGCATTTTCAAAGAACTGTGAGCTTAAAGGGAAGATACGTTTACTGAAACATGCATACTTAGGAGGTTCATGAGAGCGACATTTAAAAACTGTTCTTATTTTGGGGCCTTTTTCCTGCATTATTTCATTTTTTTTCTGATTTCCCTCCATAAGAGGTTGAGAGGTGTATGTGTGTGGACTCAAGGGCACTATTACTATGGATGTAACATCATTATTTACGTGCATCCCTAACAATATAGGAATTGACTTGGTTAGGAAATTAATGTGTGAAACTCTTACAGCTACTGAGGCTGATTTTCTGAGTTTGCTGCTTGAGACAGTCCTGGAGAACAATTATTTTGTCTTCTTGGACAGCCATTACAGACAGACCACTGGAGTAGCCATGGGCACCAGCTGTGCCAATTCTTATGCCAATTTAGTCATGGTAGCCTGGGAGAGAGAGGTCATGTTGACATGCACCAACATCGTCTTTACAGACGCTTTGTTGATGACCTCTTTCTCCTTTGGCATGGCACAGCCGGTGCCCTTGAGTCCTTTTGAGTATGTGAATGGATTGGTGGGCTTTGTGAAGTTCACAATGGAGCATTCCACAGATTCCATCAATTATTTGGATGTCACTGTATATAGGGACAATGAATCTTTACACACTAAAGTATTCAGGAAACCCTGTTACAGAGCTTCATTTCTTTCTACAGGTAGCATGCACCACCGAGGACCTTTGACAATATTGTCAAGGGTCAAGCACTTAGGATTTCACGCTCTGTTCGGATGACTGTTCATTTACATCTGAACTACTAAAATTGAGACAGAGTTTTTGCATAGAGGTTACGATGACAACAATATAGATTGTATTTATAGTAATGTTATTAAACTCAGGCCACAAAGGTAGACCATATTTTTCCAACTCACATGTGGGTCCTAGAGTACCTACTTTTTCTTCACAGACCTTTGATTCTACCATATGGCAAGAATGTATCTTTGTACAGCAGGTGATATGTGACAACTGGAACATTCTCACTGCCAATAGTGATACACAGCGTTGTTGGGAACTGCCCACATTATGTCTTCAGTAACCAGAAGAACCTTAAACAGCATCTTTGTTTTCCCAAGTTGTCTCTCAATGTGTTTAATGATAGACCAGTCTATGATCTAGGGACACATAAATGTGGGTCCTGCCACCAATGCGCATATATTGATACTTCCAGGTTTTTTAGAAATCCAAATGATGGACGCCTTTGGGATCTTAGATGTTATTCAGATTGTAGCACTAAGAATATAGTCTATGTGGCATGTTGCCAACAGTGCTATATGTTCTATGTTGGCAAAACGAATCGCTCCCTACGTGAGCGTATAAGGGACCATCTATACTGCTTTAATAGACTAGAGACATATAGTGCTATAGCCAAACATATGCTGTATTTTGCAGGACATGTTTTTTTTGTTTCAGGTTCTCTGTGTTCATTTTGAAAGTCCAAGAGGAGGTGATCTAGTGAATACTACAGAGCTCTCTGAGGTCAGATGGATATTAAGGTTAGCGGCACATCGAGGCAGGGGCCTGAACGATCATGTGCCGTTGAAACCTGTGTTGAAAGCTAGATCGCTCAGATAATGTATATACATATATATATATTTTTTGATAATTTTAATTTTTATTCAATGTATTGTTTGATAAGTATTTTTATTTTTATTTGACATTTTTTGTCATATATATTATACATATATATTTTTAGTGGTGTTGTATCTTTAAAATTCTAACAGGATATGACAAATTTTAACAGGATATGACATATGCATATTTGAACTATTTAATGAAGGAAGTGATGCCATTTCTATGTATGTCTGATGAAGCGGGTGAACCGCGAAAGCGCTCACATTGATTAAAACCTGGATTTTTGGCAGTTTTTGGCTGTTATTTGATCGTTTTTGCCTAACTTTGTTCATTTTATTTGTGGACTATACCTTCAGCCAGTTCTGGGATTTGTTTGGTTTATACCTTGCTGAGGTTTCTGGGTTTGTTTCTGCATATATATATATATATATATATATATATATATATATATATATATATATGTGTGTGTGTGTGTGTGTGTGTGTGTGTGTGTGTGTGTGTGTAAATATATATAAATTTCTCTCTGTCTCTCTCTCTCTATATATATATATATATATATATATATGTGCATATATTTTATATATATATATATATATATATATATATATATATATATACATATACACACACACACACACACACACACAAAATGCGCACGTGTTTGTGGAGATATATTTATATATGTGTGTTTGTGTGTGTGTGTGTGTGTATGTTTGTGTCTATGTTTGTGTCTCTATGTGTGTATGTATATGTTTGTGTGTGTTTATGTGTGTGTATATGTACATGTATTTGTGTGACTCTGTATATGTATGTGAGTATGTGTTTGTGTGTGTATTTGTAGGGCTGTCGTAGAGTAATACTTTTATTGTTGATAGCTTCTATCCGTAAACTACACAGAGGCCAGACTGTTTAAAATTTCCCATCAAATTGCCAAGGTTTTGTTTGAACATGGATGTGGAGACTATTCCATGTTGCGGGGATCCTTTTGGACACATATTTGTGTATCCAGTAGGCTCTGTTTATTTTACCAGAGAAGTTCAGATCCATGGATCAAGTGTTTCTGGTACTGTCTGTTTTGCGCATGTGCAACAGATCCATCAACGTTGAGTAAAATGCTGGGCTTGTCTGGGATATGAACTTGGTATGTCTCACACCCAAAGTGGGAATCATACCTCTAAGCTGACAAACCATACGTGGACATGTGACCCAACTGTAACTGTCGTTCCACCAAGCAGCCAGACACTAACATAGTAAACCATTTTCTTCACCATTTCCATTTATCATCAGCTTCTGAGTTGTAGCGAATGATGTATGTATGTATGTATGTATTTATTTATTTATTTATTTTTACATTTGTTAAGCGGGTTAGTTCAACTGGGCCCAGAAAGCCCTTTTTCAGTGGAGATATGGGGAGAAAAGATACAGGAAAGTAATTAAAAATAAGCGAAAACTAACAATTCAAGTTGTAAGATACTTAACAGTACAAAAACAGAGAAATATACAATATGAATATATATAAGGCAAAAGTACAGTATTTTGACAATGCAGTAAAAATATGTTTGAGAACAGCCACGGTGGTGCAGCAGTTAGCATTGGCGTCTCACAGCAAGAGGTTCTCCCATTCGATTCTCGGCTGGAGCGCCTTCTGTGTGGAGTCTGCATGTCCTCCCTGTAGTCGAGTTATGTTTAAAGACATGCAGGTAGGCACATGCGTGAATGGGTGTGCTTTTTATGAAGGCTGGGTGTGGGACTGGCAGCTCTGCACTGTAAAAATCCACTGCCAATCATTAGCGTTCTGGGGTTCTGTTGTGGCAAAAGCTGAAAGACTTTTTAGTAACAATATGTTTGAGAAATTTGGTCAGCATTAAGTTATTTACAAGGAATGTAGCAATGTCTAGAATAAAAAAAAATTCAGAGTAACATCATGACACAGTACAACAAAGATGCATTTAATAGCATATGTACTAACTGCAGAGAGAGTAATACATGTAGAGAGTTTAGTTAAATACCAGGAAGATATGTTAATTGAGAAAAGAAGAAAAATTCATTAGGTAATTTCCTGACAAGTACAGATCCATGCATGCTGGAAATTAATTTTTAGTTGCTTTTTGAATTCACCACTTTTGGTAGTGGAGCGAAGGGACAATGGAAATTTGTTCCATGAGTATGCAATTGAATAACTGTAAAGTATTTTTCCAAAATTTTTGTTTGGCTTGGTCACCTGCAGAAGGTTTTGTTGTGTAGGGTTTAATTAAGGATGTAAGTGCAGGGCAGGAGTTGGGGGTATTTAGGATGCTGTGTGCAATTTGTAGTTATGATATTTGAAGCATGTGGGGAGCTCAGGCCATCTTAAACTTTTCAGGGATGTACAATGATGGGATTTGTAGCTATAACTGGCTGCGAATCTTGCTATCTTGTTATATGTGGTTTAGTTTGGTTAAGAGATTATTTTGGAGGTTAGTAAGTATGGGAGAAGCATACAGCAGGGATAGTAGAATAAATGTTTGAGACAGTATAGGTCTAGATTTGTTAGGTATGCATTTGTTGTTGCAGTATAGAAGACTTAGTTTTTGATTGGACTTTTTGATACAGTTTGAGATTTGTAGGTTGAATTTTAATTGGTCGTCTACAGTAATGCCTATCAATTTGGTGTTTGAGTCGGTGGTGATAACTGTATTTTCTAAGGATGAGATGGTGAAGTTGTCTTTAGCTAGACTGAGGTTTTTTGGAAGGAGAAGGAGAAGCTTGGTCTTTTTGGGGATGAGAAGCAGGTTGTTTTCAGTTAACCATTGTTCTACTAGGTGCAGAGATTGCTGAGTGACAGTGTGGAGATTTTGTTTAGGTGTTAATAATTGTGGCATCATCTGTGTACTGTATTAAGGTAGAGTGGAGGCAGGAGACATGGAAGTTATTTGTAAATATATTAAAAAGTAGGAGGCCCAGGATAGAGCCCTGGGGAACCCCGGTCTTAACAAGATGGAAAGGGGAGAAGGATGTTTGCCATCTGACAGACTGATATCTGTTTGTGAGGTAGCTGTTAAACCAGGAAGTAGTGGAGGTAGAGAGTTGTATGTTGGAAAGTTTAAAAGAATGGGATGGGAAACGGTATCAAATGCATTGGATAGGTCAAGGAATAGAGCTGATACGAGTTCATTATTATCTCTTGCTTGGGCAGTGTTGTGTGTGAAAGAGAGGAGGGAATTGGTAGTACTGTGCAAAGATTGGAAACCATGCTGTGTGAGTGTAATTAGGTTTGCCTGTAAGAAGTGGTTTAGTATTTGTCTATGAATACATTTTTCCAGTATCTTGGATAAGGGGGATAATGTGGCAATAGGCCTGTAATTTGAATGTTCTTTAGAATTTCCTTCCTTGTGGAGGGGTATTATGAAGAATTTTTTCCAGATATCTGGTACTGTAATTTCTTGGATGGATCTATTGATAAGTATAAATACAGGGTATGCTACAGATATGGCTGCATGTTTAAGAAATAATAGAGGGAGTTTGTTGGCTGATGGGGAACAGGGTTTGAGTTTAAGTGATCTGATGAAGTTGCTACGGGTACTAGGGAGAATGAGGGAAGAATGATGTGGGAGGTGGAGTCTTAATAACATGAGTTTCTTGTTTAGTAAACTTTTCTATTGTTTTGATGAAAAAGTTAAGTAGGGTTGCAGTTTCATTAGAAGATATTATCCAACAGCCACTTTCTTCCCCCTGGCAGAATACAGAACCTGCATCTTCCTCTCATTTGCATGCCATTTTGTAATAGGCTACACTGTGGACATTTAAAGTTTCCACTTTTTAGATGTTAATATATTGTGCAGTCATTTGCTGACACTGCTTAACTGCTGCTGACAGACTATTTATTTCATAGTACAAACCTTCCTCATCTCGGTGACTCTGGAATGCAGAGCAGTATTGACAAATTATTGTATGCATGGTTTTACTCAACTACTAAGTCACAGCTACAGTAGTCACACAATCTATTTCAGAATGCCTCAGTTACTATAGATAGAAGAATGATTTTTTTGTGTCACTTGCCATGTGCTAGTGAAGGACATTGACCATACGGTCATCCACATGGATCCTAGTAAAATATGACATGCCAGATACACTTGTAATAGATGACTCTATAGTCAGACACACTGACGTCCCGCTCACCAGACTGAACAAGGAAAAGGCTACTGTAAGCTGCCTGTCAGGTGCTAGAATCTGCCACATAACACAAGCACTCAGGTCACTCCAAAGCAAGTACAAATATGACTCAGTCATTGTCCATGCCGGTGTGAATGACCTGAGACGTACCTCCCTGGACTACATGAAAAGAGACATAGAGGAGCTCTCTGATTATGTAGCCCAGGCTGGTATGACCCTGACCCTGAGCAGCATCTTACCCTCACCAAGAATGATGCCACAGTACAAAGACAAAATGATCAGCTTTAACAATTGGCTTAATTACTGGTGTCATTCTAAGGGGATCCAATGTCTGTCTGCTTGGGATGACATGCTTGACAGGCCACACTGCTTCGCAAGGGATGGCTTGCACCTGTCACCCCTGGGTTTCCGGATATTGGCCAAGGCTCTTGCCACCCCCATAGTGCCTTTTTTAGGCAAGGCTCAAAAGACAAACCCACCTCCCTAGAAAACACAAAACTAAGGGTAATGCTGCTCAATGCCAGAAGTCTAAACCTCAAGATGCACGCTCTCGAAGCCCTCCTCAGTATGGAGAACATCGATGTCTGTGCAGTGACTGAAACCTGGTTCAAGGCTCCTGAGAGCACCCCAGCACTACTAGGTTTTACCTCATATCATGCTTTCCGGCCCCAAAACCTGGACCGAACCACAAAAGGAGGGGGAGTATCCATATTCATCAAAGATACCCACACCTCCATGTTAGTGGCAACGCACGAAGCATCGGAGACCATCCAGGTGCAACTAACCATAGGCAAAACTGCCCTACAGTTTATAGCATGCTACAGCCCACCCTCTCAAACTCAGGAACCCCACTCAGCCTTCCTGAAGACACTGGAGAGTATGAATGTCTCTCCAAATACCATCATATTGGGAGACTTCAGCTACCCAAACATAGACTGGGAACATTACTCAAGCCCCAACACCCTAGCCCAAAGGTTCTTAGAATTCATAAACTCAAATGCGATGGAACAACTAGTCACCATTCCCACAAGAGGAGATAATATACAAGACCTGATCATCACAAACATGGGGACAAAATGCTCCACACCGGAAGTTTACCCTCATTGGTGAGATCAGACCATAAATTAATCTCACTGGAAATCCACATCCCGCCCCCACCCCCTGCACAAAAGACCACAGTGAAGAACTTCTCAAAAGCCAACTTCACACTTCTTAAGACTGAAGTGGTATCCTTCAAGGCCCCTGGGCCTGTGGAAACCACAACCCACACCACTGAATCCTTTATAAATGCCTTCTACGGGCACCTTCAAGAATGCATGGATCATGCAATCCCTAATAAAACCAAGACCCATTCCCCCAAAGGCAGGCACCCTGTCTGGTGGACCCCAGCCATTAACAAACTTTACAACAGGAGGAGGAAGCTACTACATGACAGAGCAAAATCCCTAAAAGGGAAGGCATCTCTGATCAGTACTAGCAAAAACTACGATCACTCATAAAATCATCCAAGGACAACTTTGAGAAAAAAATCGCAAAAGACACAAAAGACAATCACAAGGCCTTCTTTAGCTATGTTAGAAACCTGGGTGGAAACTCCCAGATATGCTCAGAGTTAGTCCAAAATGACACAAAATACACTGAACCCACAGACATTGCCAACATTCTGGCAGACAGGTTCAGTGCAAATTTCTCTGCCCCCCCCCGCCAAAAGGAGAAATATATATCCCAGCAGAGTGTAGTCTCCCTAACATCTCAGATGCCCAGGTGAGAGCCGCCCACTCCAAAGCTAAAAACACAGCATCAATGGGACCGGACGGTGTCCCGGGCTGTGTGCTACATGAACTCCAAGAGGAACTAAACCTGCACATAAGGCTGCTGTTTAATCTTAGCCTTACTACAGGATACCTACCCAAAGAGTGGCGTACAGCAACAGTGGTCCCACTCCACAAAGGCGGTGCTTCTATGGACCCTGGAAATTACTGCCCCATAAGTTTGATGAGCCTGGTCTGCAAAGCTATGGAAAGGATCATTATGGAACTCATAAACAAAGACATTGGGGACCTACAGACATTGGATCCTACCCAATTTGGCTTCGTCAAGGGCAGATCCTGCCTTTTGAACTTGGTCGACTTTTTTGAAACAGTCACTAAGGCCATTGATGAGGGTAAGGCAGTTCACACAGCCTACCTTGACCTTGCAAAAGCCTTCGACACAATACCCCACTTGGGCATCATAGACAAACTCACCAGCTTAAATGTAAACCCATATGTCACAAGATGGGTTGCAAACTGGCTCAAGGACAGAACCCACAAGGTCAGAATTGCTGGAGCCATGTCAGACTCTAAGCCAGTCACAAGCGGTGTCCCACAGGGCTCAGTCCTGGGACCCCTCTTATTCGGCATTTATTTTTCCGAGGTGCAAGCAAACATAGGAGGATTGTGGCTGACAAAGTTCGCAGATGACTGCAAACTGGGCGCCATAATTGATACTCCAGCAGACACAAGCATCCTTCAGAGAGGCCTCATAGAAATGGATAATTGGTGCCAGAGCCATGGCCTTAAACTGAATGCCAAAAAATGTATAGTCATACCCTTTGAGAAAAACAAGGTACCCACAAATTACCACATAGGTGGTAATCCATTAAGGACAGAAGAGGTAATCAGGGACCTAGGGACCCAAGTTGACAGTAACCTCTCATTTGACACTCACATTGCCAAAGTGGTTAGGAAGACCTTCTATATTGCCCACCTTATCATGAAGGGATTCACATCTAGATCAAGTGAGGTCATTGTGCCCCTGTACTCTTCTCTTATCAGGCCCATGATTGAGTACAATGCCCCATTTGGGATGTATCTTACCCGACACCTGCAGCAGTTGGAAGGACCCCAAAAGTTCCTCACCAAGAGGATAAAGGGTCTCAAACATATGTCATATGCTGCCCAGCTGAAGAAACTCCAGCTCTATTCAGTCGCATACCGCCTACTTAGAGGTGATCTATGCCTGATGTACAAGGCCATGTCCAATACGGAATTAATGGACATGCTCCACCTCAGAAAATCCAAATCCATCAGAGCCACGAGAGCAAGAGATTTGAACCTTAACACAGAAATAAATAGGACGTGCTGGAGGGACAGATTCATAACCCAGAGGCTCCCTACACTCTGGAACAGAATCCCAGTCCATGTTAGGCAGAGCTCCTCACTAACTCTCTTCAAGAGAAGTCTTGACGAGTGGATAGGAGATCGTAGGTTTACCCCGGGGGTCGTCTCTGTGTCACTGCTAGACAGAGGCACAGTAAACTAAACCCTAAATGGGCGTAGTATTCTCATCCTAAGGGGTGGTGAAAGCCACACACACTCTGGCTAGGCTTATGAATGCCATAGGGCAGATAGCCTAGTACGAACCTATGAACCTATGAACCTATAATTTGCAAAGTATTCTGAAGTAGTCACTCTGTGTCACCACTGCCAATATACAGGGTTTTAAACTTTTTTGTCAGCTTTCATGGTACAAACCTCTGGTCACAGTTCACAATTTTTAAGAATTATGTCATTACCTACATTTTGACTAACATTGTATAATTACTATAACAAGTTTCATGAAATGCTACATTATGTGTTAAGGAAAGCCATAGTATTTGAATTTTTAAGAGATTTACTGTAAACATGGTCTCATGATTGTTAGCTAAGTGTTGGAGTCATACCTCTCAACCTGGAAATATCAAAAATCTGGACAAGGCCCATGCAAAATAGGTACAAATCTGTATGCTGATTAACATCTAATTTGCATACATCGTTATGTAACCACACCCACTCACATGGAATTATGGGATACCAACTTTCAAATGCAAACTGAAGAACATTCAACCAAAATATGGCACCAGAGTCCCCCTGCAGCCATTTTGATGTCCCATTACCTAGCTATTTTTATCCATTTTCCATAAATACTAATGTATGCATTCTGATTTAATTCTACAATGATTATTTGGATTTTATTTTTACATTTTGCAGCACAACAATGCACAAACACTAACAGACATCTGCTAAACAAAGCAATACTGTCTCACAATGAAAATAGACTTTGCATTAAAACTTCTCTGCCCTTTAAACTCACATTCATTGAAACAGCATTGAAACCCACACCACATCCAAAGAAAATGCATCTGGCCAGTGATGGATAAAGATTACCTTTGGGCTGTTTTCAAATGATTGGCCCCTTGCACAAAAAACAAGAAACATACATGTGTTCTTTTCTTTGATACCCCTTCCTGACTTTATTAAGTTATATTCCTTGTATAATACAACAGCCCACTTGTTAGAGCGCATTTTAAATGTATTGTTTGAACATTTTTCCAGTAGGCTGTACTGTAGGCAATGAAATAAAATGCATGAACTAATAATGACAAAACTGCCCAATTCAGAACATTTCCATCATAAAAGTCTACTTCCAAACTCACACTATAAATAGAATGACAGTAGTGTAAGCCATAGGCATCTTGCACAGCTTCTCTAACTTATTTCAATTTCAGGTTTTTTTTTTGGGGGGGGGGGGGTCAAAAGGTCAAAAACCAGGGACACATTTTAAACATTGCGTGTACACTTTTGGAAAGTTGCTAGAATAAAATCTTGTGTTACCACCATGCATTTCACTGGCAAGTCTTGAATCCAGAACTCTATGCACTACAGTCAGAGCAACATACCACTATGCAAATCAGCAGTTTCCTAAAAAATAGGAAGACTGAAACTTATTGGCTATCATTTAGTGAATTCAGTTCTCACGTCTCACCATAGCTCTCAACTCTTAGCACAAAAAACCTGGACAAACAATAAATCCAATAATGGGGTCACCCCTTCATTTGGACCCTAAAACTTGGCAAAAGCCAAGCAAATCAGTATGGTTGGGAGGTATGGTTGGAGTTCATTAATCGGTTGAATCTTCTGTTAAAACAAAACTTCTCTGGCAAAGACAATACCACAGTAGGTGTGAAGGCAGGTAAAAACTTTTCCATTCATCTCAATGAGACACTGAAGAGAAGTGAAAATGTCCCATTCACATTAATGAGGTGGTGGAGATAGAGATTTATTCCTCAGGACTGACAGATTCCCATTCTATCAGTTCTTCACAATTAAGGGATTGTAATTTCAATTTATGAAAATTGGCACAGAAGCCATTATTGGTGTGGTAAGGCTCTGCTAGAGGTATGACATGCTTTGAACTTCCTGCAGTATTTTTGGCTCAGGTCAGAACACACAGTCAGAGTGAAATGTTGGAGAAGAGTTTCTTGCAATCTTTTCTGTTGTAAACGGAGAAATAGTCCTGTTGACCCATGCCTTGTTATTTATTTATTTATTTTACATTTGTTGACAGCCAGGATGGAATGAGTGGAGAAGAGTGTCAGGAGTGATTTGTGACAGACGAGTAAGAGTGAAAGGGAAGGTCTACAAGAGGGTAGTGAGACCAGCTATGTTGTATGGGTTGGAGATGGTGGCATTGACAAAAAGGCAGGAGTCAGAGCTGGAACTGGTAGAGTTAAAGATGTTAAGATTTGCACTGGGTGTGACAAGGATGGACAGGATTAGGAATCAGTATATTAGAGGGTCAGCTCAGGTTGGACGGTTTGGAGACAAAGTCAGAGAGGCGAGATTGCGTTGGTTTGGACATGTGCTGAGGAGGGATGCTGGGTATATTGGGAAAATGATGCTAAGGATGGAGCTGTCAGGTAAGAGGAAAAGAGGAAGGCCTAAGATAAGGTTTATGGATGTGGTTAGAGAGGACATGCATGTGGCTGGTGTGACAGATCAAGATGCAGAGGACAGGAAGAAATGGAAACAGATGATCCTCTGTGGCGACCCCTAATGGAAGCAGCCGAAAGAGAAGAAGTTTTTACATTTGTTGACTGGGAAAGTTCTACTGGATATGTCCATTTTCAGCAGAGGCCCAAGGAGAAAAGCTCCATATACAAATTAGTTACATCCAAGAACAAAATAATAGCATAATAGTAATACAAGGTGCGATAAATTCAGTGTGCAATAATACAGATACAAAGACTGTGGCAGTTACAAGATAGTGGTAATTACATTGTAGTGATGAAAGAAAAATAGCTTATTTCAACAAACACGAGAACAGACAAGGATAGTAAAACAGATATAAATATCATTTAGCAAGCATTTGGAAAAATAAGTCTGTCAAATGGAAGATACCGGGATAGTATTTTAGGTGAGCTAGGCAAGTAGGGGCATTTCTAGGGAAGGAGGTGGAGAGAAGTAAGTAATTTTTATCCTATAGGGTTACTGCAGGAGCATATTCTATGTGATCTGAAAAAGAGTTTCATTAAGTTTTAAATTTAGACACTGATGGTAATTTTAATCCTATAGGGTTACTGCAGGAGCATATGCTATGTGATCTGAAAAAGAGTTTCATTAAGTTTTTAAATTTAGACACTGATGGTTCTTGAGTTAAGTCTGGCAGGAGATTGCTCCAGTTTTTGGCGATGTAGTTGGAGAATAGTGAGTCGCCAGCCATGTTATTTGATTTAGTAGTATTTAATAGAACTTTATCTGTAGATCGGAGTTCTCTAGATTTAGTATAAGGAGTTATTAAAGATCTGAGGGAAGGGACTTTTTCAGATATGTACAAGATTTTATGAGCAGTAGTAAGCTGGTTATAGAGAAGGAGATTGGGGAATTCAAGCCACTTTAAGTTTTTTTAGGTTTAGACAGTGGTGAGTGCGGAAAGCTAAACCGTTAGCAAATCTGGCAGCATGGCTGAAACAACTGGCTACTGGCTGTTACATAAATGTTGGCTACATTGCTAATTATTTGAAGGAATTATTTTGAAACTGTCATCTTTGTAGAGGAAGACTCTGAAAAGAAAACTGTGAACCATAAATACACTAGGCAGGTGCTGGGTATTACAGGTAAGTGCAACTTTTTATTTTTGAGAGGTTGTATGGCTGTGATAAGTCACTGGTTTTAGCTCCTGTTCTTTCGGTGCATGGTGAGGAATGAATGGGTACAAATCATGTATTTTGTGTACTTCTGCTGGTATTTTTTTTTTTACTAAACAGCAATGCGTTGTAACATTTTAAGTATTTGTTTATTTCAAAAGTTTCCTGTTTTAACTTTGATTTGGTTATGGTAGTTACTTAATCTTGGATGGAATCATCCACCAATTTTGATTTATTTTTATTTCAGTTTTATTTGTTTTAACTGAATACACCATGGTTGGTGAGGTTTTTGCTGGGATGGATTTAGCTATTTGGTTGTACATGTGTGTATGCGCTTGTACTTTGTTACTTTTAGACTACTCCAGTCTTGTTTGAGGTTAAAGGTCTAGGAACGTGAGTGTTTAACTGTGACTTGCTGATAAGGATTTCTGCACATATGCTCTACAGTTGGACATATTCAGGTTCTTAGTGACATTAGTCCCCGTTAGCCTAGCGGTTCATGATGAGAACACTTAGTGTCTCAAAGTTTGTTAAACACTTGGTTTGCATGATACAGACAGCTTTCAGTCACGGGTAGACAGGCTATGCAGTGGAAGACTGAGATGGTGATTGATTTCTTGTGTTTGTGCATTTTTTATGTGGAGCTCAACCAATTTGCTGTTGTTCATAGATCATAGTGGATATAACTGCAGTCTAAGCATGTATGGTTATGCAAGAGATTGTTATTTTGCTACCCTGTCCTTTGTTATATCCACTCACATCAAGTTCCCTAATGTTAGCTTTTATTTCATTACCTTACTCATTCACAACTGCAGGCAATGTAGAGGTAGCAAACTCCTGTCACACTTCAAGAAAGTGTAGGAAACGATGACTGATAGGCAAATAAACTGAAAGGAAGATAGGAGATGAGCTGTTTGGATTCAGGTCAGGGAGTTGCATGGTCAATCCAGTGTAGGCAGTGAGGCAGACAGTGGAGAAGAAGTTAAAGATGAGGAAGGAGTCCAAATGAGCTTTCCCAGAATTAGAGAAAGCGTATGACAAAGCTGATTTGGGCAGTCCTGCAATGTACTGAAGTCCCAGAAACACTGACAGAATTAGTGCAGACTATGTACAAGGACCCAATGGCACAAGTACTAACAGTATTCTGACTTGCAGAGGAGTTCCCATGGGGGTTGGGTGTGCATCAAGGCTCAGCTCTGAGCTCACTGTTGTTTATACTGGTGATGGACTACATTAGCAAACTGGTTGGAGGGGACAGGTCATCAAAGCTAATGTATGCAGATGATGTGGCATTACAGGCAGACTCTGAACAAGAAGTTCAGCATATGACTGGGGTATGAATACAAAAGTGAAATCACATAGACTGAAACTGAGTACAGACAAGACAGTTGTCATAGCAGCAAGTGGAGAAATCAGAAGAAACAGAAAATTGAGACTGAAGGGAAGATAGCAAAAGAGGATAACAGTTTCAATTTCAAGTATGTAGGAGGGGTGGTTGAGGAGAAGGCAAGTCTGAATGGGGAGGTCAAAGCTAGAATCGGAGCTGCAGCCAAATGGCAGAGTGTGAGGGGGTAGTATGTGACAGAAGAGCCAAATGGCACAGACTGCGAGGGGGTAGTGTGTGACAGAATAATGCAAAAGAAGCTGAAAAATAAGGTGTCCAAACACATTATGACCATCACTTCTTTATGCTACAGAAACCTGGGCAGTGAAGACTGTGCAGTTGCGGAAGGTGGAAGTAATGGAGATGAAGTGACTTATATGATGGTTTGATGCACACTGTGGAACACATGAATAAAATGGCAGCATCATTGCAGAAGCCAAACTAGCTTCAATTGCAAAGAAGGTCATAACAAACAGACTACAGTGTTTCAGACACATGTGCAGGAAAACAGAAGTCAATTTGATAACAAGGTTTTGGGAGAAACAAGGAAGAAGAGATAAGGACATCCAGCAAAGAGAGGGCTGGATTATGTGAGAGAAGACCCGCAACACTCAGTCATGACTCTTATGGAAGGTAGGACACTGGAGGTGTGACCTATGGTTGTGCTAAACCTGTGGATCTTAAAGAAATATTTGGAGCATGTGAAACAAATTTGTTGTGATTCCTGGGATTTTTTAGCTTTGCTTGAGAATTTGGAATTTCATAGTAATGCCAATTTTCTTAACAATTGACGTTAAGGATCTCTATTCTGTCATTCCACAGGATCTTGGGATGAACTGGGTAAGGGAATTCTTACTTAAAAAAGGTGCCCCGGGTGAGGAGATGGAGTTGATTGAGTACCTTTTGAATATTATTTTATCGAACAATTACCTCTCAGTTAATGGAGATTTTTATTTACAGAAAACCAGGGTGGCAATGGGCTCCCCCTGTGGGGTTATGGCTTTCTGGGAGGGTGAGTTCCTGTTTAAAAGTGTACTATTTAAAGTGAAAGTAATTTGGTACACTCACTTTCTGGATGATATTTTTATCATCCTAAACGGCAATTATGAAACAGTTCTAGTTTTTATGGAACTCATTTCTGGGTTTACCTCCGTCCTTAAATTTACATTTGATTTTAATATTGATGCTATTGCTTATTTGGATGTTTTTGTTAGGAAGGATAAAATCAACAATAGGTACCTGACTCGAATCTTTCGTAAATCCACGTATTCCAATTCTTTCTTGCATTTCAGCAGCTCTCACCCCTTTCATCAAAAGAGGGGTGTTATTAAAGGTCAAGTTGTGAGATCTGCTAGAATGGTTATTTTGGACATTGATTTTTTAGCCAAATGTGAGACCCTGAGGGACATGTTTATTAAAAGGACATATCCTGGGTCTTTGGTCGATGACATTTTTGCAGAAGTTAATAGGAAAAGAATGTCAGGTTGGTTTAAACCTATCCTTGGTGGGAAGTGTAAATTGGGACCTATGCCAGGAGATGTTATTGATGGTCCTGAAGGGATTGTGGGATCTGAAATTGCCCAATCCCAATCTAATTTGGACATTTGTGATTTTTCTCTAAAGTGTATTACATTTTCCAGGGACACGAATTCCCTGAGGGACATTTTGCTGAAAAACTGGATAGTTTTGTTGGAGGATCCAAGAGTTCGGCAGAGATTGTTTGACATACCTGATATTATTTTTAGACGAGGCAGGAATTTGAAAACAATTTTAGAGAAAAAGTCTTTTTGCTGTCCAGTGAATGCTGGTATGTGGAAATTTGGTATGAGTAACTTCTGTAAGTTTATGAAAGTGTCCAATCTTTTTTCCATTAATGGTAATACTTACAAAATCATGAACAAATATAATTGTGAAAGTGGTGGGGTGATTTATGTTGCTGAATATCAACTATGCCCTGGGTTTTACATTGGGAAAACCGAGAGGCATTTGAAACAAAGAGTTTATGCGCACCAACACAGCATTCTCAAGCAAGACATTAATAATGCATTGGTCAAGCATGTTCTTGAAAATGAAAGACATAATTTCCTCTATTTTGCAATTGATCATGTTAAAAAAGGGGTTAGAGGTGGCTCTTGGCCTCCCCTTCTAGAGGAACATGAGCTTTATTGGCAGCTTAGATTAAATGCTTTTGCCTACCCAGGTCTTAATGACCAATATTCACTTGTGTGTCTTAAGCTTGTACTGGTGTTAGGACATATTTTTCACAAATCACCTATAGAAAGGATAGTCAGGTCACTGTGAGTGAAAATATTTTTTGGATAAACACCTACATGGAAAAAATTTCCTGTTTTAAAAAATGGAAATGTATAGAGCATCCAAGCCTTCTTTTGGGCACACGTGTTCAGACATGATGGTGTGCATTTGTCTAGATCAGGGAAGAGAATTTTTGCAGCAGATATTTTGCAATATTTGACAAACACTAGCCAGGATTTTTGCCAGGTCAGAAATGCAACAGTTCACAGATAGCAATATTTGATGCATCTCTGATGGTTGTTAATGCTAGGAGCATTAATAATAAAGTGAAAATTTGCTACGTTCCCAAAAGATTGATGTTGTTATAATTTGTGAAACATGGTTAAAGAACAATGACTGGAAACCAGTTCTGTTAGGGTATAAATGTTTTTACTGTAACAGACATTTTAACAAAAAATCAGGTGTAGGTGTTATGATAGGCATTAAAGATAGCTATGAGACTTGTGATTATTACATGTTCAATGATAACACCAATGCTATAGACTGTGTAACTTTGACAATAAAGACAACCCTGGAACATATAACAATTGTTGGGAGTGTACAGACCACCAAAGTCAAGTGCAGATGACCTTAGAGGAATTCATACATTTCTTACATGAAACACAGCAGGGAAGAATAATATTAGTTTGGGACTTAAATTTACCAGAAACAGACTGGAATAAAAGTGACTCAACAACGTTAGTAAAGAAATTATTCACAGAGTATATTTAGGAACAACAAATGCTTCAGATTGTAAAAAAACCTACCAGGGGATGGAAAATACTAGATATTGCATGTGTTCCTAAAGAAATTACTGTAACTTCAAGTCAAATTTTACCACCATTGATGTGCAGTGATCATGGGGTCATAAAGGTTAATTTGTTGCTAGATAATTCTGCCAAACTGAAATCTAAGCCAATGCACAGAAGGTTAATTACAGATTATAGGGAAGCAAAAAAGTTGCTATATAAAACTAACTGGAGTGAGGTGTTCAGTGGAAAAACTGCAGATGGAATGTGGAAAGTTTTGAAAGAGAAATTGTTTGAGTGCAAAAAGTCAAAAAAATGTTTAAATTCAGGATCTAGGCATGTAACATCAGGGGTATATTTCCCTAAGAACAAGATACCTGATTAAGGTGAGAGACAAAAATATAAGAAATGGAAGAGAGGTTAAACTACAGCTTTAAAAACTGAAATAAATGAGCTGGACAAACAGATTAAGCATAGTGTTAGACAAGATCAAGAAAAATTTGAAGAAAAATTATATAAAGATATTGAGCATAATAGGAAACCTTTTTATAGATACATAAGATGTGGAAGGAGTAAAGATACACAAATTGATAAACTATGTGCAGATTCTAAAATTTATTCTCGGACACAACAGATTATAGATATATTTACAAAATCTTATGCAAAATAGTTTGGCTCCACAAAAGGGGTGGTAAGTTGTCCTACTGACATCCAGGTAACCCCAGATACTGGAATCAAATTAGATTATATTGAAAAAGAACTATGCAAACTGGATCCAAACAAAGCGCAGGGAGGAGACGGAATAAGTAACAATGATCTGAGAACACTTAAGCAAGAACTTACACTGCCATTACATCTATTATTCACTAGGTCATATAAATATGGGGAGATTCCTCAAGATTGGAGACATGCACTTATTAAACCTATCTTTAAGGGAAAGGAGAGTAGGACAAACCCAGAATCATATAGACCCTTAAGTCTACTTTCATGTTGTGGAAAAATAATGGAGAAGGTAATACTGGATAAGTTATTGTCAAAACTGGATAGGTTAAGACTTGAAATCATATATCAGCATGCATATGTTGAAAACAGATCTATTACCACCTGTAACATGATGTTCTATAACAATATAATAACAGCTATGAATGAAAAATTGTGCTGTGATGTGATTTATATAGATTTAACTTCAGCATTTGACACGGTCATGCACAAAACAGTGATCAGTAAATTAGTACAACTAGGTATTAATGTACTGTTGATAAGATGGATAGCTGCATCACTTACAAATAGGACATGGCAAGTATCACACATCAACTGGAGAGGTGAAATCCTTGGTTACAGTCAAGGTGCCAACAAATCCAAAAAGTCAGTAGAGGAAACCGCAACCACGCCAACACTGTAGGCAAAATGAATTGCTGAATAAAAAGTTTATTAACGTTCATAATATACACTCTCAAACGTTTTCGTCATGCTGTTGCTTGACTTCATCAGAAAAAAACTGAAATTTCAGCTCATCTTATATAGTCTTAGTAAATTGATAAAACAATTAATCAATTATATTTAAAGTTTAAAATTTAAAATGGTAGACATCCATTTTAGAGAATCCTTAATTTCTTAAAAAAATTTAAAAATTCTTATAACATTGGTATACTTTTATGTTAATAAGAATTTACATATTTTATAAATTTCATGAAATTAATATACAGTCAATGCTACCATAGTGTACAGAATTAAAATGTTCAGCAATGGGACTATTAAATTTTTTATTTATTATTTATTATTAATAAAATTTATGTTGAAATATATATAAAAATATAGTAAATATTAATAAATAATAACAATCAAATAAACACAGATGATCTATTATACTTATATAATGCTATATTAAATATATATAAAAATTGTGTATGTATATATATATATATATATATATATATATATATATATATATATATATATATATAAAGAAGAATTTGTTACATGGAACTTGATATAAATAAATGCTATCTTGTTATTATATTCTGCCTTCTTTAAGCTTGAGAAGTGGGGCAATAGAAATAGCATCATTTAGACCAGGGGACCTGTTAGCTTCTAATGTTATCTTCCAACAGGTTTCTTTGTGTTCTAGTTTATTTTCCCAAGGTCCTCCCCTGTTGTCTTTGGCCATCATCTCAATTGAGTTGATTCCAGTGCATCATCTACTGATTTTTGGGTTATACCAAGAGCGTTACGTTCAAATCATCCTGTAGTTAATGAAGAAGAGCCTAACATTCATCGCGAACAACCATCTACATTTCAGGAGTGGATACAGACTAAACCTATTTTCAACCCTGATGGAAGGAGCAGAGCTAATAATGCGGAGAACAGTACATTCGCTGAACAACTAACTGCTTTACAGACTTCACTTTATAGGTATAAGACTTTACAATTGGACAATTTATACCTACATGAATGTTTACATAAAAAATAGTCCCCAAGGGACTTTGTATTTTTAAATATCCTAATAACATTTTAGATGGTAGCAAATTTCATCAGGAACTCACAAAAGCATTTGATCAGTGTGGCTTTAACATAGTTCAAGGCATTATTAACAAAAATGAACTTGATATGCGTGTTTTAGAGATAGATATTGATAAGTATAATGAATTTGTTACAAATGATTTGTTATTTACTGTTGAACAGGAGAAGAAAAAGTACTACGATATAAGGGTACAAGTTGACAGGAAATGTGATGAGATATTACTTCGAAAACATAAAAAACTTGATCGAGATATTAAAGAGTACTAAGAGGGGTGACAATATCCTAAACCCCCACCGGTACATTTCAAGTTTTATGAAAAGGGTCAAAATGGTATCAATATGCCTTGTCCTCAGGATATTTCCCACAACAATTTCATTTTGAGGGGTGTAGATAATAACCATGAAGGGGACTATTCAGAACAGGATGTTCTACCTAGGAGATCAGAAAGAATCAGAAATCAACAAAATAACTACCATTTTTCCCCAGTCCGCCCTCCCCAACAACAGGGAGGGAGCTACAAAACCAACAGGAACCAAAACAGGTACCCGAAATGGTAGACGGTGGAGGGCCTATTCTTGTAGTATTGCAAGGGGAAAATTTTTTTGTAGTTAATAGAGCAGGATATCATATTTACAACTACAGTGACATTCTTATAACCAGTACATTTTTTGACTTATTTACCAAGGGTTTTAAGTATGTTCCACATAAAAACAGTAATATTACTCATGTTATTTTGGATCTCAAGATGTCCATTAGGAAACTCAATTTGGAAAATTTGTTGGGAAGTAGTAAAAATCATGACACTTCGATTCCATACAGAATGGGTGTATACAATCCACCTATACACCCTCAACTCAAAAACTTAGAGAACAGAATTGAGAAAAAGCTAAGAGCAAGTTGTAAAAATTATAGATATTCTCATAATTTAACTGCAGCAGAACAAGAATTATTAATTTATCTTGGTCAAAATGCTGAAATAAGAATAATGGAACCAGACAAAGGGGGTGGTACCGTCCTAATGAATAAGTATATGTATGACAGCAAAATGTATGCTATTTTACATGATTATAACCGGTATACATCAGCTTCTATAAATGAAATACATATTTCATACAAAAAGATAAAATTTGCTATCAAGGATCTATTAGACCAGGATGTTATAGATTACAATACATATAATTTTTTGGAAAATGAATACCCTAGAGTACCTGTAATTTTCGGGGTACCTAAAATACATAAGGACATTCAAGATCCCCCCTTGAGACCCATAGTGTCAGCAGAGGGTTCCATTATTTCATCTTTATCTAAACTACTCGACAAAAAACTCAAAATATTTTGGGACAGGGAGTCCCATTTGTTAAAGGACTCTTGAGAATTTCTGAGTAAGATAACACCGGAATTTTATGACCCTAATTTAGTATTTCTTACTATAGATGTTGTAGATCTTTTTTCTGTTATTCCGCACCAACAGGGTCTACTGTGGCTCGAAGAGGCTTTGAGAGAAAGAGTTAATGTAAGTGAAAATGATATCTTTCTAACCCTTGAACTAGCTGAATTAGCACTTAATAACAATTTTTTGTACTTTTCGGGCAAATATTTTAAACAGCTTTCTGGCGTGCCTATGGGAGCTAATTTTGCCCCCACTTATGCTGATATAATATTGAATGTCTGGGAGAAGAAATATGTCCTGAATAGCAAATACCAGACTAACTAGACTTTCTATTCCAGATTTTTAGATGATATATGCATTTTCTGGACAGGACCAACTGATAGAGTCTCTGAATTTATAAACTATTTAAATACTACAACAGATTCTTTGTCTTTTACTTACCAGATGCATTTCAATAAAGTTAATTATTTGGATGTAACACTTTCAGTATTGGACAGTGGCTTCAAATCAGCTATTTATAGGAAGCCTACTTTTTCTAATAGTTACATCCATTATAACAGTTCACATCCAAGACATCAAAAGTTTAGCATTGTCAAAGGACAATATGTTAGGGTTTCAAGAATGACCTTGGATGAAAATGAATTTAAATCAGAATGTGTCAAATTATTTGACATTTTTCGTAAAAGGGGATACGCTGACAAGTTCATTGACAACATTAAACAAGAGGTCTTACAAGGCAGAAAAACTAAATTTAAGCCCATTTTGGGTACAGGTATTTTAGAGAAAAATACGGGCCAGGGTGAACATTTGAAACCTGATTTTCAGAATAGTAAAGCCTTTGTAACCCAATATAGTGCAAATTATGGTCTTATTAGGAAGATTATTAATGATGAGTGGGCTGTCTTTAGGGATATAACTGACCTTGACATGCTCAAGAATAAAAATGTGAATGTTGTATATAGAAGGGGGTACAACATTAAGAATATTCTTGAATATGATACTGTTATTAACAGATATTCAAATCAGCGTAAGGGCACCTATAAGTGCGGAACCTGTACGTAGTGCAGATTTATTTCCAACACTGACAAAATCTATTTAATGTCTAGAAACAGATTGATTAGGGCAACCTCTTACTCTAATTGTAATAGCCAGGGACTTATATACCTGGCGACATGCCAACAATGCCAAGCATTTTATGTTGGCAAAACGAAAAGATCCCTAAAAAGAAGGATCTATGAACATTATTATGAGATAGCTAAGAACAATTCTAACAATGCCCTATACCGCCACACTTTGGCATGTACATCTGCTAAATTTTCATTTTTTGTTATTGAGATGATGGCCAGGGACAATAGGGGAGGACCTTGGGAAATTAAATTAGAACACAAAGAAACCTGTTGGCAGATAACATTAGAAGCTAACAGGTCCCCTGGTCTAAATGATACTATTT
>NC_056739.1:777966891-778164391 GCF_019279795.1 Protopterus annectens | reverse complement strand
TGATATTTTTATCATCTTAAACGGCAATTATGAAACAGCTCTAGTTTTTAAGGAACTCATTTCTGGGTTTACCTCCTTCCTTAAATTTACATTTGATTTTAATATTGATGCTATTACTTATTTGGATGTTTTTGTTAGGAAGGATAAAATCAACAATAGGTACCAGGCTCAAATCTTTCGTAAATCCACCTATTCCAATTATTTCTTGCATTTCAGCAGCTCTCACTCCTTTCATCAAAAGAGAGGTGTTATTAAAGGTCAAGGCTGAATTTGCCTCTCCTTAACCATTCCTGTGTTCGTTCATGATCAACATGAGGTTCTTCCAGATGTTTTCTATACTTGCAACAATATTTCTGCATTTTCCACATTTCTTGCCTTCTCCTCTGGTCCTTCACCTTATATTCTTTCTTTTGTTTTTTGGCACATTCAGGTGCTGCCTGATTTTTATCTACTTCTGGTTTGATTTCCATTTTTCCTTGACTCTGATATGCTTCTTATATCTTATATTTATTCTCCTCATGTTTTAAAACTTTCACTACATTTGGGTCTTATGAGGTCAGCAGATATGTGCGGAGTCCGATGATTGAGATCTATACATGTAATCAATTTCAAGGAGGCCCATCCCTCCTTCAGAACCAGGAATATATAATCTTGGTATGCACTGATTTTTATAAATCATGTGGTGAGCATGAAGCATCCTTCTTGTTTTCCTATCTAATCTAATCTAATGCATTTTGGGGCCAGTCAATCACTCCAAAACTGTAAGCACAGGAAGAGCAAGTTGGTTTATAGCTTGGATTTTGTTCCTAGATGTCAACACTGTTTTCAGGATTAATTTAAGCCTTCTAAAGTATTTCTTAATAAGTTTTATTCACATTTATTCATGTTTTATTGTTGATCCATCATCAATTTCCAAATATTTATAAGCTTTCTCTTGCTCAAGTTCTTTTATATCGCATTCTTGTCCCAGACTGATGTTTTCCTGGTGCTGCAGTTTTCCTGCTTTAAAGATTGCACATTTATCAAGAACAAATAACATTCTTATATCATTTGAAAAATTTTTGACAACTTGCAGTTGTGCTTTCAGTTCCTTATCTGATGAGCTATACACTTTTAATCATCGACAAAGAGAAGATAAGTCTTTATAGTTTGTTGTTTTCTAGGAGCCAAAGTATATCCATGGCCTAAGCTGTTAAGTAGACATCCTAATGGGATAACAGCAAGGCAGAATAATGGCAGTGACAGAGAGTCATCCTGGAATATCCCTCTATTTGAATTTTTATTCCTGGGATAATAATTTGTCCTTTATCATGACTTAATTGCAAAGTGGTCGGCCACATATGGATAAAAATGATACAGTCTC
The DNA here is from genome assembly GCF_019279795.1 of Protopterus annectens. Lineage (NCBI taxonomy): Eukaryota > Metazoa > Chordata > Ceratodontiformes > Protopteridae > Protopterus > Protopterus annectens. The sequence continues at coordinate 778,163,028 of NC_056739.1, read as the reverse complement.
AGTAAGCTATAGATATGGATAGAATGAAAATATATCTGTAGTGTTATTTCTGACTAACCCGCAATATCTGTGGTATGTTTTGGAAACCAAAGACTTCTGAGGATTTCCACAAGTTGTATGTTCACTGACTAGTTTAGATATACTTTCTGATGCTTAGTAATATAGTAGTAGTTGTTAGCGCATGCAGTCTAACAGAAACAACATGAGGATGGTTCACTGTTTATTGTGTTGATGTTTTTTTTCTGCATTGTTTCAGGTAACATTTGTTATGATGTGTATCACTGACTGTGGTTGTATATGACAGGTACCTGACATTCTTGGAGTACACATGCTCATTCTGCTTGGATGTGCATGCAACTGTGAAACACTATTACTATGGCACATTGGTTGTGGTGTTATCCCTTACTTGTTATGATATCCACTGCCATGGGTTCAAATCCCACATGCAAACTATGCAACTTTTTAATGGATTGTACATATGATGTTGTTATTTCTTATTTATTGCGTATTCAACCATTTTTTCATATTTATTCTGATTATCTATTCATAACAGTAATACAAATGAAACTGATTGTTTAGCACAGCTTTGCATTGTACATGAAAGGTGAGATAGTCAATTGACATGTGCTTGTAACATCATCATATCGATATGCGCGCCTCCATATAAAGAATAACAGTTGAATATCACACTGTCTTCCAGTTGTCAATCAGAAGTAGGAAAGGCAATTTCTTGCACAGAGAGACTGAAATTATAATCTAGGTTCCTTCCCAGCATGATTGCAGTCTTCTTGGACGGACGGGCAATAGTATCCAGAGGAATGAAGTGTGAATAGACCTACCAAACATGATTGATGCTTTGGGAAGTTACAATACATCTGGTGAGGCCTGTCAGTTATGTTACTCTGGCACAATCCTCAGTGCAGCCTACAGATTGTTGCTATGAGAGGGTGAGAAATGTCGCTGGAGGTGGGTCACTCCTGCCTTCCCAGATTAGACAACAGTGTTACTCACATCATACCACCAGGACATATGTTGCCCTCATGCTTAATGTTGACAGGTGTGGATTCTGATTACATCATAGCTGTGGTCCTGTACATACTGACTAGTAGTCCCTCAGGTATTTCACTATGTTGTAAAGCGACTCTCATAGCACTTTCCCTTCATATTGCAGCATCATGGATACTGCCAATATGTGTCATTGTGATATTACAAATGAGATATCTGCTGAGCACATCACCTGACACCCCTTTCTTTTGATGTATAGTTCTGCATCAGGTACAGCATGTGTTTTAAATGAAAAGTGGGTGCAGTCTATAGCACCGTGGATGCAGGGGGAATTGGCTATAGCACATAATTGTTCCATGGCAGTTTTTAATCCATGACTGTTGCTGGGAAGTAGATGTAATCATCCACCTTGGTGCACATTGCTGCCAGGAAATGCAAGAGAATTTGAATGGCAGCTGCCTGGGGAACTCCTACTGCATCTCCCTTATGCTGCTGAAATGTTCCAAAGGCCAGTATACCTAAAGTCAGTCAAACTTTTGTTAGTGTAAAAATAGAAAAAATAAAAAAGTGTGTGCACAAATGTGAAGAGTGATAGTGATTGAGCAGTGGCAGCAGCATTTAAGAGGTTTGCATACCTGAGGTCAAGATAGAAATTGCAAAGTTGATTGAACAACAGGATTTGTGTTAGCATATATGTTCTGATCCACAACTGTGTTTCAGGGTGGGAGCAGTGGCAGCAGTTAAGAAGTCTAAATACCTCTTGATTTTTTAGCTTAAGGGATCATTGGGAGAAATGTTTCATTTGATGTCAGTGAAGTGCTTGGGCCAACATGGACAAACTAGTGAAAGTGTCTTTGGGGGAAATACTTAATTTGGTGTTAGTGAAATGCTTGTGCTTACGTGGAGAAACTACTGAAGGGATCACTGGGTGGGAATGTTCCATTTGGTGTCAGAGAAGTGCTTGAGCATACGCGGAAAAAGTAATGAAAGGATCGTGGGGGAAAAGTTTGATTTGGTTTTAGTGAAGTGCTTGGGCATACGCGGAAAAAGTAATGAAAGGATCATGGGTAAAAAGTTTGATTTGGTGTTAGTGAAGTGGTTGGGCATACGCGGAAAAAGTAATGAAAGGATCGTGGGGGAAAAGTTTGATTTGGTGTTAGTGAAGTGCTTGGGCATACGCGGAAAAAGTAATGAAAGGATCGTGGGGGAAAAGTTTGATTTGGTGTTAGTGAAGTGCTTGGGCATACGCGGAAAAAGTAATGAAAGGATCGTGGGGAAAAGTTTGATTTGGTGTTAGTGAAGTGCTTGGGCATATGCGGAAAAAGTAATGAAAGGATCACGGGGGAAAAGTTTGATTTGGTGTTAGTGAAGTGCTTGGGCATACGCGGAAAAAGTAATGAAAGGATCGTGGGGGAAAAGTTTGATTTGGTGTTAGTGAAGTGCTTGGGCATACGCGGAAAAAGTAATGAAAGGATCGTGGGGGAAAAGTTTGATTTGGTGTTAGTGAAGTGCTTGGGCATACGCGGAAAAAGTAATGAAAGGATCACGGGGGAAAAGTTTGATTTGGTGTTAGTGAAGTACTTGGGCATACGCGGAAAAAGTAATGAAAGGATCACTTGGGAAAAGTTTGATTTGGTGTTAGTGAAGTGCTTGGGCATACGCGGAAAAAGTAATGAAAGGATCACGGGGGAAAAGTTTGATTTGGTGTTAGTGAAGTGCTTGGGCATACACGGAAAAAGAAATGAAAGGATCGTGGGGGAAAAGTTTGATTTGGTGTTAGTGAAGTACTTGTGCAGATATGGACAAACCACTGAGGGGATCATGGGGAAATGTTTCTTTTGGTGTCAGTAAAGGTCTTTGTACAGACATGGACATACTGCTGAAATGATTGTTGGGGGAAATCTTTTATCTGGTGCAGTGAATGATGTCAGCAACACTGTAGTCTTTGAACGGACATTTTGGGGGGAAATGTTTCATTTGGTGTCAGTAATATGCTTGTGCAGACACAGACAACTTACTAATTGATTTGAGGAAATGTTCCTTTTGGTGTCAATGAAGTGCATAGACATGCGTGGAGAAACTACTTAGGGGATCGTTGGGGGCATTGCTTCATTCATTGTCAGTGAAATGCTTTTGCAGGCATGGACAAAGTATGAAATGGATCACTGGGGGAAATATTTTATTTGATGTTCGTGAAGTGCTTGGGCCTATGTGGACGAACTACTGAATGTGTGTTTGGGAGAAGTGGTTCATTAGATCTTAGTAAAAGTGGAAGGTTGGGCTCTGGGCTTGCAACATGACACTGTAAAACTCTACTGCCAATCATGAGCGGACAAGTGATCTGGTGTGGTGACCCCTAACCGGGAAAAGCTGAAAGAAGAAGAAGAAAAAGTGCTTGTCCCAGGATAATTGGGGGAAGAGTTCCATTTGATGACAGTTGACTGCTTATGGAGACATGAACAAACTGCTCAAGGGAGATCATTGTGGAAATGAGTCATCTGGTGTCAGTGAAGTGCTTGTGCAGGCAAGGACAAACTGCTAAATGGACCATTGGAGGAAATGTTTCATTTGGCGTCAGTGAAGTGCTAAAGCCTGCTTTAGATCACTTACTAAGTATTCTAAAACCTGTCATGTGATTATAAATGAAAACAGTATTTTACTTAGCTTATTCTGGAGAACCAGAATCTTCATATTAGCTACATGCTAATTTATATCCGAAATTGCACAGTCATGAAGTAATTAATATTACCGCCTTGCATTGCTTATGTCCCCAGTTCAGTTCTAAATGGCGGCACTTCATCTGAATCTGTACAATCTGATTGTGAATTTTGGTACTGCATTTCCACCCACATTCAATGACATAATGTGTGGTAAAATTACACTTCTTCACTTGCTCTTACTGTATTGTGTGTCCATGTGCCTGGCAGTTCATTGGAACCCTGATCAGGATAAGCTTCAACTCTACTATTTCTCTGCAGTGAGGCTAAGTGGATAATTGAGGAAATCATGAATGATTTTTGGCAGTGTGGCATGTCGGACCACCTCTCAGTATATGAACCATCACTTTTGGCTTACAGTATACTTTTTTATTCACATGCAACATGATTTGGGAGAGGAAAAAGAAAACTTTCCCAAATTAAAATAATTAGCTTTAGGTAAACAGTAGGTCATGGTCGTTAAGGTACTGGGGGACATTTTTATCCTAGTCTCACACTGGATTCATTATCCTGGCATCTTCTCCAATTCATAGGTAAGTACTAGGTGAGCAGTTAGGATAGGAGATGAGATAACAATGGCGATATGTAACCAATCTACAGGAAAGTCCCCAGGAATAGATGGTACTCCTATGGAAGTTTGGAAATTAGAAGGGAAAAAAACTGATAAAGATCTGGAAGGTTTTAACAATATTTTAAGAGGAGAAGTGCCAACATCCTGGAAGAAAGCAGTGACAGCTGTAATACCTGAACTGGGTAAAGATCCATAAGATCCAGCTTCTTACAGAGCCATTTCAATACTAAACCATGATTATAAAGTGTTTAGGTCTAAAATGGCTAAAAGAATGGCAAAGGTGATGCCGAACATGGATAGATATAAATCAGTGTATTTTTTTTGGAGGGGAGGCAAACCTTTGACATCAACAAAACACTGATGATCCAGACGGAAGCAGAATGTAAGAAAATACCACTTTTATTAGTCTTGCTGTAGAAAAAGCATTTGACAGGGTAGGCAGGGATTTTACGAGCAGAGCAATGGAATAATTTCCATTCCCTGATAAAACTGTAAGGTTGATTAGGAGGATATATGAGGGAATGGAGGTGAAAACTTAAGTGGGCAGGGGTCCTCTCTGATCACTGCTTGAACAGTGGAACCAGGCAGGGCTATCCTCTTTTCCCTTTGCTATTATATTTACAGCTATTGGCAAAGAAAATAAGGGACTTAGAAATTAAGGATGTAATTGGTAAGGTAGTCAAGAAACAGAGAATTTTGATCAGGACAAAATGAAAGACAGTGATGCATAACAGAATGGTGATAAAGATGCAGACAGTAGCATCAGAAATTAGCTGCAGACATGCAATGCAAGCTGTGAAAGCATCACTCATGGGAATCTCACTGTTTGAAACTGTTGAAAAGGAAGTGAAAGAGTTAGTCAAGAGCATGTACTGAAGAAAACATGACATTTAGCTTTCATTATTTTACTGTAGTGATATGAAGGAGAGGTTTGGGATACAGCTCAAATAAAGTGGCAGCTCTGTCATTTTGCTGTGTAATCTCTGCCAGTATAGACATTTGGATCTCAGTCTGCAGGACTAATAACTAAAGTAATGAAACAACAGACTGCAGCTATACTTGGAAATGCAGAATTCAGCACGAAAAATAATAGGTCAAGTGAAAGTCACAAAAAAAGTTATGTAATACTTCTTTGTAGAATGTTACTACCAGACACATTATAAAATGCTTTCATTCTCATTTTGAATGAGAAAAGCTGCACAAATTGTTGAAATACATAGAGCAAAAGAAACTGGCAGTGAACAAATCCAGTAATTTATCAAGCTGTAATGCCTGTACTACAAAATGCATTTGATGTGGATTCCAAAGTAGGCACTAAATAACATGAAATGCAAGGAATAGAGAACTCCATGTACTAATAACTGTGAGTTAAATCACACATGCTTTCTACAGGTAACAAAATCCATGAAGTGCTGTTGTTTGGCGAAGACAAATGTCACTGGCTGAGCTAATTAACAACTCAAAAAATACTGAGCAACTCTGTTTACTAATCCTTTCCACAAAAACTAGAAGCCAGGAGAAGCCATGTCATTAAAAACATTTCGAAGATACCTTTCTTTGAAAACAAGCCACAAGCTAAAATAATGAATGTCTCAACCCAAAAGGTGTTGTGAGTAGATCAGGAAAAAAGAAGAACTGTGATTAAGAGGCTTCCTGTAGGTAACCGTCCCCCTACCCTACACATACAAGTCTCGAGCATGCTCAGAATTGCCCACTGCTCAAGGTAAACATTGCAGAATGTAAAGAAAGAAACGGTGGGATTGTCCCTTTAACTTTAGATCTAACACACATTGCTTAGTGAATTTGGTGCGATTTGTAATTACTACTCCTATATCTTCTTCAAATGAAATTTCCCAAATATGCTCCCCCTCCTAACCCATTCCTTTCCATTTATTGTCTTCATATTTTACGTGTATTTGTCTCCTCAGTTATAATCAGATTTTCTTTTTTTTTTTTGCACCACTAGCATATTTTTTACAAAGCATGCTGCTTCCATTGGAAGCATCGCCTAAGTGAAAGGGACGGTCTTTTTACCTTTGCTACTGGTCTAATTTTTCAACACAGATCTTTATTCCTTTGCACAAGGGACATTTTGATACCATGCTGTTGCACCGTGTATGCTACTGATATGTCTGCATTACACAGAGCTGATCAACTCCATTCTTCTTACCAGTTGAAATCATACATTGCTCTGCTTGGTTTCTGTTACAAGTAGTCCAGCTGATAGTTCATCCTTCCTTTATTCAGGACATGTAAAAGCCACAGTGGTTTTCTACTGCTGTGTTCAGGTGTGTCTGGAAAATTTGTTAACATTTTTTTCTAAAGCTTACAGATAAGCCTCACTTAGAGACTTTAGCATTCTAATGAAGAAATGTAAATGTACATCTCTGAAAGACTTAAGCATGCTAACAAATGAACATCTCTGAGAACCTTTAGAATGCTACCATTGTCAGTGCCCCTTTTCACAAAGAAAGAATCATGTCCAGATATAATGGATGTGGAAAATATAGAGCACCATAGTACAGTTTCCAAAGTCAGAGGATGCCTTTAGATCAGGGTAGAAATAAACATTTCTTGAGTCTCAGCCTAACCTCTTCCTTTAGTATCAGCACACAAGACACTTGACAGAATGCGTAAATGTACTGGTCTCACACTTAGAGCGTACAAGAATCCCAGATTACCCATGTGTGACTGACTGTCTTACAGTAGAAAAAGCTCAACAACCACTTTCATTATTCCGGTCTCAAGTGCAAAACTGCCTTGGGAGTTTAGCATTAAAGACCTGTTTACATCCCAAACAGTGTGCTCTCTCTTTCTGTCATGTAGTTCACATTTTGGGTATTGCACTAGACTAGAGGTTATTGTTTACATTGAGTTCCTGCCACAGGAAAGAACAAAGACGGTGGCCTGATTCTTAATGAAATGGCTGAAGAAATGTGTGAAAAACTGAAAGGCTGCCGGCCCAGCTAGATAGAATTTTGTAGATAGTTCTATGTCATTGTAAATATTAATATAATCCGCAGGCTGTTTTATAAATGTAAGAGAACTAAATGTAAGAAAAACTGTGTTATATGTTCTGAATTTCAAAAATCTAACCGCAGTACACCTTGGGGCATTTTATGACTATTTAATCTCAAAGCTCAGAGACAGTATGTCTGGACAAAGAAGTCTTTGTATTGTTTTGAGACCAGAGTTAATTGCTAGATTTTACATGTATAATGTATTTTATTGCTGTGGCTTCCTGACCAGGTGCAAGCTTACTAAGAAATGTAAATTTAGATTTTCTGGTAGCCTGAGAACCAGAGAAGTGACAAGAATGATGTAATCTAAAATGAGTCAGCAGTGATGTATTATCAATTTAAGAGATCTGAGAGAGAAAGACTTAGCATTTTGCATTTGTCTTCAGAACATCCACTCACCAGCACTTGTTTGCTCTGTATGTAAGTAGGATCTTAGACTTTAGTATTTCTCTTAGCAATAGATAGAAAATAGTAAGATTAGATTAGTTGTTTTCTATATTTATGTCAGACTATTTACAGTATTATTTTAACCATTTTCCTGTCATCTCTGAACTCTTGACTATCACTGTGTTGAATTGAGGAAATTTGTCTTGTGTTTTTATTATTTATTATTAAATATTTTTAAACCTTTCAACTGTGGCTGTTTTGTGTAGAGATAATTTAAGCTCTAGAGTACTTGCATGTATTTAGTGATACTGTACTAAGCCACTCCAATAGCCTTAAAAGTTCTGGTCACACTTATTAATTGGATAACAGTATTATTGCAAAGCGAAATTGGTCACCCTTTGGGAAGGACCTTATAGTAGCTGATAGTAGGGGTTCTGGTGGCAGTGGATTACTACCTTATAGTCTGGGCAGAAGGGGCATACCTAGTGAGCCTGTGCCAGCCTTCCCCAGGAGTGTCTGTGTGTTTGTATATAAATCACATCTCGAAGTGTGTGTGTGTGTGTGTGTGTGTGTGTGTGTGTGTGTGTGTGTGTGTGTGTGTGTGTGAGCAACTTGGGCAGGGACACGAAGCACTGGTTGGACAGAAGGAGTGCTGGGAAGGCTTGGAACCCTGGCTATGGACTCCAGTCTATAGCTGTGCCAGTGGGGAGTTTTATTGGGATCTGGAGAGAAAGGGAGACACCAGCCCCAGACTGACTGTGATCTCTGTGTGCTCTTAAGGGAAATTGTACATTACTCTGTGTGTACTTGTTATCCTTCCCAATGTGCATGCCCCTCACTGGTGCTAGTAGTGAGGATTGAGGCTCCTTGATTACTGGGCCAGTGGGCAGGCATCACAAACCGCACTAACCGCACTAACATAAAGATATTTACTTGGTTTATATTCTCAAATTATAACAATGCCAAATGCGCCAGACTAGACATGTCAAAGAATGTTAATGAAATTGTGTAATCAAACCATGCAGCTAGTTCACTAGAGACCGGTGTAATTCCAAAGTAGCAAAACAATCCCTTTGCTGGTCAGGCATGGTGAACATAAAACAGCCTCACCATTTCTTTCTTACTAGTCAGATAGAGATGCGTTACATTATTCTTGTGAAGTTCATCTGCACATAACCTCTGCTCAGGCACTCTGAACTCAAAAGGAACCTGCACATCAAAAAAAAGAGAGATGACAACAGTAGCATAGATAAAAGCATTTATGACCAATCTGAATCCTGGGTTTATTCAATTGCAAAAATAAAACTATAATCTATTACGTCAGCAGGCGGATGAGCGTTTTCACAACTATTGCAAAGAGGCAGTGATGACATTTGACTGTCAGGACAGCAAAAAATATTGCAGTCCAAAAATGTGAAAATTTCAAACCTCATTGAGCTGTCAAAAAACACCACGACACAAAATAAGCATATATTTACAATGTTTAATAAAGAGTGGGCACCTTCTTCTTAAGGTTCTAAGACTTCTTTAGACTGTGACAGAGTGAAAAAGAGTAGCATATGCCATAGAATTGAAACCAGCCAATGACAGTAAAGGTATATCACATCCAAAACCATTGAATGCATGGGTTAGCAAACTCCTTTAGCAGTACACTGTACTCAATTATCATTAGAACAATCTTTCACCATTGACACACATTTAAGGAACCGACTAACAGACTGTTCGCTTCCCCGGGCAATACTGATTTCTCATTGTTTGAGCAAAAGGCCTGCATCCCCAAACAATGAAGCCAGATGCATTTGCATTTCAGACAGATTACCAGTCTAATGTATGCATTTCTACCATTCAAGTTGCACAAAAATGATTACTGAAAGCTAGGCAAGGCTCCCTGCACATCATTCTTGTGGGTCCATGTTGTCCATGACAAATGTAGTTCAGCCTGTTGAGGGAAGTGGCAGTTGCAACTCCAACCTGACTGCCTGATAACACCCTTTTAATACAGCAAAAAGAAAGTGTTCTGCTCCATTCTTAACTCCATTAACCATGAGTTTGAAGGGCACCCATCTGATAAAGTAAGGAAATACTTCACTAATCAGTTATTACCAGTTATAATATAGTCCAACTTACCAGACATAGGCAAAATATATTTGACCATATGGAGCAAATTCATTGGGGCAAAAAGAAAGAAACTTTCAACCCCAGTGCTGCTTGGTAGCCTAAACGGTTGAACATTTTTTGTGTGTTTGATTCAGGTTTAGCATATTCTTCATTTAAAATGGATATGTCTGCTTTTTCATCCTGCATTTGGGCACACAACTCAAACAGCTGTGAACTGAGAGCATTTTAAATGAGGAACTGCATTTGAGACCAACTCCTTGGTTCTCTTTGCCAAAGTGGGACTTGAACTCTTCAGCTGAAAAACTCATTTTAATCCCTTTTGAGCCTGCAGTCACTGTGGAATACTTTCAAACTGCTGTTTTGGAAAACCTTGTTCATAGTAAGCTAACTGCAGGGAGAATTACAGGACTGCAAGCCTTAACATGTACATCTACTTATTTGATACTTCCTTTAAACATTTGCTTTATCCAGTAGGCTTCTATGTATGTCAGGAGAGTCTGGGCTTTTCTTTAAATTAATGCATGAAGGTTTCAAATGTTTTCCTTCACCAATCCACTCTGACCATCTGCCAACAAGTTGGGGTTCCCCTTTGTCCCCTCTGTCCAAAGATTCAGCTTACCCCCCCCAACCAGGACCTCTTCTGAATGGATGGATAGCAGAGAAAATGATGACACCCCTGGACTGAAAACTGCACAATTTGGCTCTGGTCATGGCATCATTCTTAGCAAACCTGGAGGTTTTTCCTTATCTGAAGCATCATGTCCCAATGGGATCCTGGAGGGGCGGGACTCCCAGATCACCAAACAATATCTCACATCTACGTCCATACATGCTCCAAGCCTAGGTGCACTGGATGCATGTTCTGCTTCATGTGTGCTCCCCCTAGTTCCTTCACATTAACTTGGCATAATACTCAGCCTTTGCTGCTGTGTGCCAGCCCTGCAGCATACCTGCATGCCCCCAACTCTTCAGAATGGGCAGCATGACAGTGTGACCACTACTTTATTCTAGGTCATCAGCATTATTGCCAAGGCTTTGTCCTGTCGTGCAACTGAGATGACTGAACGTTCATTCTTTTACCTCCTAAGAAGAAGTCAAGGAGGAGAGAGAGGTGTGTGTGTGTGTGTGTGTGTGTGTGTGTGTGTGTGTGTGTGTGTGTGTGTGTGTGTGTGTGTGTGTGTGTGTGTCTGTGTGTGTACATATCTATGTAAACTGGTCGGCTACACATTTGTGTGACACACATTTCATCCAAACATTTTGATCTAAAACACAATTGGTTGACAAGACATCTGTGCAAAAATACTTGGTCTAAACACAGTGTGTGTCAAAAAAAACTTCAACAACACATTCATCAACAAGGAGAATTGCTGAATTTGCGAGCTTGTGAAAAAGTTAAATTCAAGTGTTTTTCCAGGGGGTCAATTCCTCCTGCACCCCCAATGTATGTGTGGGGGGGGCTCCATACCCCCCCCCCCCCAAAATTATATATACCAACTCCACAGTCTTATCAGTTGTAAGTCAGGAGAAGTCTCTCAAAACTAGGGAATCACTGCTACTGCACACTTAGACATAGCATCAGCAGTGATTTACGTTGAAAAATGCTGATCTGTGGTGTGTGCTGGCAAAGGTGTCTCTAGGTTATACAGCTTAAAGCATTCCATTGGCAGGCATTAAGGTCTGTACAGTGTATTTCCTGATTGTATCTGTCAATGCTTTATATCTGCTGATTATTGGTGGTTAAACCAAATATTTTACAATTGTATTGTTGACCAGTTGCATTTTAGGTCAAAGTGTTTAGATGACTTGTGTGTAACACAAATGTGTGTAGACAATTTACAATGTCCTCTATGTGTTTTTAGAACAAAGAATATCAGAAACACTGACCCACAGTCTCTTTCGTTTGAGGCAGTCAAAGAGAGCTACACAGCAAGCCTTGCCTAAATTTCCTTTTTACCTAATTGTTTGACAAATACGAACAAATATTGAAACACCAAAACAGTGTTCACTCCAATCTGAACACACTTCTGCATTTTTCAAGAATGCCTTTGTAAGGAACATGTATGAAGTCACCTCGAGTACCAAACACTGCAGGCTGGGTATGTAGTCTAGCAACACAGATGGATATGGACGAATAAGCATGCAGGGATTTCTGTGAATCATGACAGTTTGTCACAGGTTGAACTCATTTAAACTGTAGTCCTTAAGATTCAGCTGTTAGAAAAAAAAATGTTAATACATTTTTACAGTAGCCACATCTCTGTTACTTATAAAAACTACCTCCAGTGTCACACTTACATTGGGGAATCAGACTCGATATTATTGACTATAGCTTGTGATAATTTATTTCACTCCAGTTGGCTCCATAACAAAATTGTGAGACACTACTGACTGGTAATGATGTCAGAAAACTGTAACGTCTCAGCTGAATATCAAAAGTCAAAGCTTATTGTAATACATGTTATATTTTCCAGCCCTGTTTCATACATATGCTAAGCTGTACTTGGCGTAAAGGGAGTCATCAAAGATACTGCAGTCTTTATCTTAATGTACAAATTGCAGTACACACACGTTTATGATTGTACTTTGAATATTGAATAGCACTACCTTGCATTTCTGATTGGCACTTGGTCTCGGCATTCTTTCGTAACTCCCTTTTACTCTAAGTCTCGCATGTACATGATACTTGAGACTCGGTTTGTGTGATACACTGATGCAGGAGTCGTAATTTTAAGATAGTACAGTTGTGTCAGGACATTCACCGGTAACAGTATTCTTTTGAGAGAGGCAAAGACAAAGAGGTTCTTGCAGCTGTACAAACACCATCCTACGCTACAGTGCTATTTTCTACTCTTTCCTAAGGAGAATAAACAGTTTTATTAGCAATATTCAGTGTGATGGGTGTAATTGATGGTTATCACTTGAGTATGTTTCATCTTCCTTGTCCTTGTGGTCATTTGAGTGGGTGGTTCTGGAACTAATTTTTTCCAAGCAGTAAATGCATAAAGCGCTGTTGGGCTGTGCTGAGTTAGAGGTGTCAGTTAAATTAATATAGTATCTCAAAGTAACGTGAACAACATCAGCTCTCTAAGCCAGGCTGTCCAGTATCCAACAGTTTGGATATTTCTTCTGTTTCAGTTGTTTGCAAATTACTTTCTGAATAAGTAGAATATGTTATTAAGAATTATTGAATGATTTGTTTCATTGGTATGTGAGGGCATTTGCATTTGAAATTCTCAATTCTTTTTCAGTTTGAACCATTTCATTTAATTGTTACCAGGTAGGTGAAATGGTTAATCTCAGACCCTTTTCATTCGCTGCCTGATGTATAATGTCAAGAGTAAACACAGTATGCATGGGCACTTTAGAGTGACGTATCAGTCAGCATGTTTTGGGTGAGAGGAAATCAGAGTATCTAGCAAAACCTCAACACAGACAGTAAGCAGAGATCAGGACTGAACCTCAGACTATGGAGCTGTGAAACGGAGAGCTTAACCTTTGACCCAGTATGCTGCTGATAGTTATTTGGAAACTACTTAAATATTTCTGAAACACTATTTCAAGAGTAAAGCAGTTTTAGACACACGTCCTGCTACTTTTCTCTAGGAAATTTATAAAAAAAAGTTTAATACCAAAAAACTGAATGAAGCAACCCACACTGGAATGTAAAAAGTCCAAATATTTCAAAAACAAATGATCAGGTGGCAGAGTAACTCGAAGAAAACGCTTTATTGAAAATGCATTAGTGATTTTGTCTATTTTAAAAACAGACATCTTCAGAACCATAATATACTGACCAGGACTTAATAGGAGGGCAAAGCTTTGTCTGCAGTGGGAGTTTGCTTCTCCTCCTTTCAACGGACATTTTCTTTAATAATAGGGGAAGCAGGTGGCAGTTTTTTTGGAAGTCCCAACATTTTGCCCAGGACAGTCCTAACGATAGTGCCCCCAGGGGAGAGTGGGGAACTTTAACAGAAGCTGCACTAGAGGCAGGAGCTTTCCACAAATTGAAGGTTTCTGGGCGCCGTTCTCCTGGAAACCCTTAGAGCACTCCTGAAGGTTTGCCTGGCGGCTGCACTCTGAAGTCAGTCCAGGGGTGTCTGGCTTTCCAACCTCAAGCCTGAAAGGCCATCACCTTGGGTTCCTGGATGTTGAGAGTTGTTACCAGAGGTTACATGATCACCTTTCTGTTGCTTCCAAATGTTTGACAAAATTCTTTCTGAATTTTCCACCCGACCAGTGAAGGGAAGCAGCAGGAAAAATACAAAACTGGAGGGCAAAATTAGCCATATAGGAGGTCCTTCCAGACCACAGAGTACTCATGTCTATTCAAGATTATTTTTGGTGTCAAGGAAAACAAGGACCTCAGGCCTATTCTGGACATAAGCAGACTGAATTTATTTGTGTAGACCAAATTCAAAATGTTAATGGTGCATTCCTTTCTACATCTACTGTGGAAAGACACCTGGATGTGGTCTGTGGACTTCCAGGATAGTTAATACCATATAAAGATAGACAGGCATTCCAGGAGGTTTCTATGCTTCTGGCTGAGAACCAATCACTGTCAAGTCTGAACATTGCCCTTTTGTCTCAACGCAGCTTATCAGGTGTTACCAAGTGCATGGCAATGGTAGCAGCCCGGTTCAGGCTGCAGGGGTCATGGGTCTTCTCTTTCCTGGATGATTGGCTCCTTACAGCATCTTCAAGGGAATCTTTAGTTCGTGTGAGAGAATCCTTGCTTCATTTATGCCTAGCCATTGGGATTACAGTCACTTTTGAAAAATCAAGGCTGTTTCCAATCCTGATTTTGGAATTCATAGTTTGCCACCTGGGCACAACCAGTCACATTGCCAAGGTTTCCTATCTCAAGGCTGTCATCATTATGTTTTCAACGTTTCAGGTTCTTCTGGCTCAGAGGCCACCAACTTTTCTTATCCTTCATCTCCTGGGGAAAATGGTGTCTGCCATCTCATGAATTCATTTGGCTGGGTTCTACTTGAGTTTTCTGCTGTAGAGCTTTTCAGCACAGAGGTCCTTGACAACTCAACCTATGCAGTTTCTAGTGAGATTGACAGAGGTTTTTTGCCACAATATCTCTTGGTGGACATCTGACAGTGTAATGTCAGGTCACCCCTGTGTCCTTCCTTCTCCTTCAATCACAGTGACCACAAATGCTTCTGTCCCCTGTTGGGGGAGGGGTTCAATGGAAGGAAGGTCTAGGGTACCTGGTCCAAGTTAGAGGTCAAATGGCATTGCAGGTTTTTCACAACTGCCTCCCCAAAGGTGTGATATTGATCCAGACCGAAAGTATGGCTGTGGTCTAGTACATCATCAAAAAAGGTGGAGCCCAGTCTTACTCTCTGTTTTTAAAGGTCAAGATGGCATGGCTTTGGATGATGTTTTCTCAGTGCTTTTTGATTGCAGTGCACATCCCAGGGGAAATTCATCATCCTATTGGACAAGTTTTGCAGACATGTTCTAATGCCTCACAATTGGTCTCTCAATTTGGTATTGGCAGTAGAAATTTTCAGCTGCTGGGGCCAGTTTTATTGCAGCATTTTTGAAACACATTACAAAACAAATTGCAACAATTTCTTTGCCATGATTCCCCAGAATGGACAGTAACCAAGGGATGCTTTAGCCCATGTTTGACCCCTGGGTATCCTTTACGCATACTCCGAACCCCTTGATTGTGAAGTTTTTGCAGAAAGCAGCTTGGTGCACGGCAACTGTGATACTAATTTCCCCCTTCTAGCCCAGACAAGTTTGGTCCTCCTCCTTGTGGCCTTACCTGGTTCACCCTCCTTGTGTTATGGATTGAATCTGAGATCTAATCCCACACCTGTTGATCCATTCTCGCCCAGATCTCAAGTCCTTCAAACTATCTGCTTGCTTGCCCCACTTCCAATGATGTCTCAGCATCCTAAGCTGTCTGCTGGAGTGGTTCATATCCCTTCCTCATCTCAAAGCTCTTCCTCTATGAAAATTTACAATAGCAAATGGAAGAGATTTAGTATTTGGGTAATTTCTAAATGTCTAGAAACCTGGACTTTTCAGCTGAGATCGAGCTATTCGACTAGCAAGATCCAGTTAGTGGTCATCTCTAATTTTCATGCTGGTCAGGGTTATTCCCCTATAGCTTCTCTGAGACCTTCTTAAGCCTCCCTTGAGAGATGTAGTTTGCCCTTTGGACCTTTCCTTTGTGTTACAGGATTTAACCAGGGTGTCATTTGAGCCTAATGTAGATCTAAGGTTTTTATTTTGGAAAATGTTCTTTTTGGTTGCAGTGATTTCTCCTAAGTGAGTGTCAGAACTTTAGGCTTTATCCTGTAAGCCTACTTATTTACTTTTTCAAAAAGACAGATTATCGGTACATTTTGCCTAAGGTGACCTCTGAGTTCAGTTTGAAGTAGTTGACTCCTGAAGTTCAGTAATAAAGGCATGTACTTTCTTCACTACCTTGATCTACACTGACGATTATGATTTCACATACACAGGATGAAGGGCATCAGGAAGCCTGGTCAGCCTTTTTTGTTCTACTCCAGAGTTTCACCAGGAAAAGGGATGTCTAAGGCCACTTAGTCCAGATGACTTGCTGAATGTATTACTTTCATTTACAAGGCTAAAGTCTTTACCATCCATACCACAGTCTCATTTCACTGGGGCAGTTGCTACTTCAACATCTTTTTTTTAACCACGCTTCTTTGGACAAAATCTATTCAGCAACTACTTGGTCTAATACTCATACCATTGTAAGTTAATACAAACTTGACATTCCATCTGAATCATAGGGTACATTTGGCTCCACCATTCTCTAGACCGTTCCCTCTCAGTATGACTTGTATAAGCCTGTCTGGGGACACTTTCTCACAGGTTGAAGTGGAAGGAAGAAACAAGGATACGAAAGACATGTACTCACCATAAAGCATGATTAGTGCTGTTTTATCATGTCCGTCTCAAACTCCCCCCCCCCCAGTTCCCATCCAAATTGTCATTTCTGACTTTGTTTCCTAGTAGACCTTGCAGACTTTCCTTAACTCTTCCTCTATTAAATCCCATTTGAGCTTGGTCTATAATTTCTCATTTGAGATGAAGTAGTGCAGGGCATTATGGGAGAGGAGCATGAGCTTCAGGGCAGTTATATTATAAAGTGTCAGCACCAGATCTGATCAGATCCAATAATCCACAGGTTGAGATGGATTATTATGAAGTACCAGTACCAGATCTGACTGGATCCAATAATCCACAGGATGAGATCAATGGAAGAAGATAACACAGATCTAGCAGTATGTTCAGTTTATAACTTTGGCTTTTGGGATGGCTGTTCTTATGTTGGTAAAGTGAACATGTTCATGCACTTTCAGTCAGAAACACAGATATTAAGAATGACTTGAAGAAAGGGCTGATCTGATTTGTGTTTGTTCAAAGTATAATGAAGTTGGAGGCAATTCTGCTTGTCATTGCAAGAGAGACAATGACCTCCACCTCCCTAATGTCAGCCTATAATGTGGGCTGTGCAAACGGGAAACTAACACTTCATTTTGTGGTCCTACAGCATCAGCATTGCCAGCACAGTCACAAAGCTGACCAAAACTGGTCATAGTAGTAGAAAAGGACCTCCTGCCACATCTCAATAAACTTAATTTTAGGCATGTCATGGTATCCCCATATTCAGCTGCTCAAAGTACACAAATAAAAAGTAATAAAATTAAAATGTAGGTCACTGAGTTTCTGTTCCATATTCCATTCCATAGTATATAATTAAATGCCTAGCAAATGTAAGCTTAGTATGAACTGAGCAGTAAAGACTTGCTAAAGGAAAATGTTAAAGGGGAAAACAGGATGACAATGGTCTGGTTTACAGCAAAACACTGCCAATAGCTGTGAGTATTGTTGATCTCTTTCCAGGCCTATTAAAAAGACAGTTTCTTTAAAAGTAAATAAATAAAAAACAGTGGATTTGGAATTACCAAGAGCTATTATTGATCTATCTATCTATTTATTTATTTATTTTTACTGACATTTGATTCCCAGGAAAGTATGACTGGGTAGATCCCCATTTTCAGTGGAGGCCTGGGGATAAAACCTTCAGCAGTTTATAAAGGAGTCTCAGAGTAAAAATGATGCTGCATTATCATATTCTTAGTTTTGCTCTGCTGCAGAAGATAAAAACTTGCACCTAAAACCATGTTGATTCCAGAATAAACATGGCTTTTAGAATGTTTTTTTTCTTTAACGGACAAGCTGCTACACATTCAGTGCAAGAGACTTTAAAACTTATACCATTAAACTTAATATAAGAAAGTCAGAGGTTGCATGCCAGGACAAGGGAAATCCTGACAGCAACAAATTTTATTTGCAGAGAGGGAATTTTAGACAAGAGCATATATCCAAACACTTGGCCATTACCCTTATGACTAGATTCCATACAGTTTGAATTAATGCCGTTAAGTTTATGTAACAGCAACACGGTTCCCTATTAGAGGAACAAACGCTTAAAATGTCGAGTACGACATGATCGATAGCTTTTAAGCGAATGTTCATCTAAGCAAAACCCAAGAATGTCAAAACAAGGTGTTTCGAAAAGTTATAGCTGGCCAGCTTTCTGGAAGCCAACGGTTGACGTCAGAACGTTCACCTTGTCTAACCGTTCTTACAGTCCTCCACTGTGGTGCAGTCTTGGAGTTGGTATATTTAAGAAGGGGGTGTGCGGGACACATTTGTTTGTTGATTTTTTTTGGGGGGGGGTTTTGATGGTGTACAGTAGTACATTTTAGCCGTCAGTCGCTGGCTTCCTGACGGCTGGCCAACTTTAACTTTTCAAAACTCTGTTTTGATATTATGGGATTTCTCTTAGATGAGCTTTCGCCTAAAAGCTGTTGAGCATGTCGTACTTGACATTTTAAGCATTCGTTCATCTAATATAGACCCCCAGCAACATTACTTCCGAATGCTGTAATAATTGTTCCCTGCCACTGAAGCAGGGCATCCTTTTTTGCTGTTGTCAGCCTACGTGACATTGAGCATGGGTTACTGAAAGGTTGGCTGATAGTGACTCTGTATCTGAGTGAGTCATACCACTGTCTTGACTACTGGTGCAGGCCCAACATATGGGATGTAGATGTGAGTGCCACTAACTGCAGTAAGGATTAAGTGTGTGCATAGGAGTGTATTCACGCAAGTGAAATTATTGCATGACAACAGTATGAGAATGTTTCCCAGTGACACAACCTCATTGTGCACTGTGGGAATGTATTCATCCCAGGGCATCACTTCATGTGCACCTGAATGACATAATAATGTAGTATGGGCATGTGTGCACATCATTTTCTCATGCTACAACTCAATAAAAAATTATGGCATGTCATGCATGAATGCAGTCCTCTGAAAAATGAATCATGCAGTTTCCATTTTACTGATGCTGAAAATGCAGAGGCTTCCAATGGCAGGACTGAAAATGTCAACTCTGATCATGTTTTAAGGACTATATCACAGCATGGTTGGGAGCAAGATGTGGACCTAGTGATACCATAGGCAAGTATAAGGAATGGGTCAGCCTCTGCAAGAAATAAAGTGGGATCAAGCTACTGACTAGTAACTCCTGAATACAACACTGGCAATAATTCTTTGTATTTGGTCACCTTGTCAAAGTGAGATTTGCAGGCTTTCACTTAAAAGGTAAATGTAAAGAAAGTAATCTTAACTGAAAGTGCTTTCATATGCAGGTAGAGACCTTGTCTGTCATAACGCACAGCCAGTAAAACTGTTATCCACTACCATGCATATCAAACATGCTCTGTGTGTGTGTGTGCGTGTGCGTGTGTGTGTGTGTGTGTGTGTGTGTGTGTGTGTGTGTGTGTGTGTGTGTGTGTGTGTGTGTAGTTTTGAAACTTTGAAATGTAAATAAAAACAAAAAATAAAAAATCTTTTTTTTTTTACGTTTCTGCATGGGGCAAGATCCCCTACACCCCCCTGCTAATTCAATATACCATCTCCAAGATTGCACTACAGTGAGGAAAACGATAAATATACCATTCGGTGCTGTATGGCAGTCTCCATTTAAATGGTTCAAAGTTTCAAAACTTTGATCTTATGGTCTCGACCATAAGAAATTCGAAGTTTTGAAACTTTGAAATTTAGAAGTAGACCCATTACTATCAAAATGTTGAAATTAACAAATTCTAATTATTTTGTTGAATATCCTTGTCAAATTTGGTAATGTTGCTTGAATAGAATGTCTACAGTCATCACCTTGACATCCGCGTTCGAAATTATTGAAATATGAGGACATGATGTCAAACCCTCAGGCTGTTGTGGTGAAGCTGCCTTGGAAATTGTAAGTATTAAGCACAGGTTCTTACGTTTTTGCAGGGAGGCAACCCCCCCATCACCCCCTACACCCCCTGCATATTATATATTTCAACTCCGATATGGCATTACAGTGAGGAAAAGGATAAATTCCCAATTCCCACTGTAGTGTGATTTCAGTTAGAATGTCAATCTCATATTATCAAATGTATACTACCATTCACTAATGTGGATTCAGACTTTTCCAGATCGGCATTACGGAAGCTGGAAAACACACATTCGACCATCCCAGTTTCGCGTAAGTACCATTCCAGATTTTGGTGGTAAATATATGGATGTGTACATGTGTGTATATATACACACACACACACACACACACACACACACACACACACACACACACACACACACACACACACAGATCTGATGTCATTTTCATTCATTCCTCAATGAATGGGTCTGTGATCCAGCCTCGGATCGTCTCAGCCACATTTCTACCAGACTCTTGGATCCAAATCTCGAGTTCCTCCCTTTACTCACAATGCCCCACACCCCCTTATTACTTCAGATCTTATTTGCTGCTCTAACAGTTCGGACGCGGATCATGCTGTCTCAAACTCTGGGCTTTGTTATTTATATCTGCAATTAAATGTAGAGTTGTTTTTCTTATTAAACCTTTTTTTCTATCTATTATAATACTCTCCTCCATAGCCCTATCCTCTCCTTACTTTTTTTTTCTGTGCAGTTATTAAATTTTCTCTTCCTACCTGCTACTGTCGGGTATTTGTCCATGTCACAAACATCCTTTCTTTCTTATAATTGGTTTAAAATAGCTGAAAAGCAAGAGGATATAAAAA
This sequence comes from Protopterus annectens, assembly GCF_019279795.1. NCBI lineage: Eukaryota > Metazoa > Chordata > Ceratodontiformes > Protopteridae > Protopterus > Protopterus annectens. The sequence continues at coordinate 778,142,048 of NC_056739.1, read as the reverse complement.
GTGCACTTCGTGTGGGCATAAGATTCCCAACTCTGCTTTCCACAGGAAGTGAGTCTACTGTTTAACAGCAGCTCATCTTGAAACCTCCTTTTATATTTGTGCGGGTTTCAAATATCAGGCCTTAAATGACCATTGAAACAAATTAGTTTTAAAGGGTTTGCTTTGCTGCTTTCTGTTTAGCTTCTTTCTCAGTGGATGAAACTCCTACCAAGAAATCCCGATCGACTACGAAACCCTGGGAGCATAAGAAACATTCTCCTCTCCAGTCTCCTAAACCTACTCCTGGATTGGAGCCGCCTGCCAACTATGTAAATGTTCAGATCTGACTTCTTCAGATCTGACATCTGGAACGTCAGTCTACTCGGCACCGAAGTACCAGCTTCTCTCCTGAGCCTATTTCCCTTAGGCTTCGATCTCCATTTATGATCTCCCCTTTTCTGATCTGTCCAATGATTTCAGAGTTGTCGGATCCAAGAGCCCCAAGAGTTGAAATGTTGGATCTGAAGAGAGCTTCTTCTTCAACTCTGGCAGTGTCCCTGACTCATTCAGTACTGATTCCTTAGAGACGAACCAGTCTCAGAGCCAGAGTGTTGGTGCCTGGTCTGGTGGGGGGGAGCTCCTTGACGCCAAGGTTTTTGGAGCAATCACTACCTCTCTGAGCCACAGAGTTAGACAGCTCAGGTTTGACTCCCCCCTCATTGCAAAAGCCCAGACGGAGTTTGGAGCTTGGCAGCACTTGGAGTCTCGGCTCTGGTGAAGCCGGCAACAGTTTCTTCCAGTCCTTCTGCTTTTGAAGTGGTGGAGAAGGCTTTCTCTCAACTGAGAATACATTCTACTCTTGCATCTTAGGATCCAACTTCCATTACCTCTTTAGATCTGAGTTCTGAGCCTCCTCACCCTATCCCTTAGGGACAGACAGCCTATAAGACCTTCCAGGCAGTTTCTGCACAGGAATTTCCCCTATCTTCCGATACCTCTCCAGATAATCCCACTGAAGAGGTCCCCTGGAAGAGACTGTGTAAAAAGAGGCACATAGATTCAACTCATAAATCTTTAACCAAACACACTGACTTTGATGAAGGGGCTGGGTGGCCAAGCTCTCACCAGAAGACATCTCATTTGGAGACTTTCTAGAGATCCTTAGCCAGAAAGGTCAATGGTCTTCCAGTTCCCCTTCCCAGGAAGAGTCGGTGTTCCTAGAAGCCCTTGGGTCCAGCCCCTCTATATCTTGGGTGACCCCTCCGGTGGATGACCTTATAGATTTTGGTCTTGCTGAGCATGGAATAACCCAGTTACCACAGAATCAGTTCAACATTGCCTACGCAAATTTCTCGCTCTACCCAAGAACAGACTTCATTGGAGTAAGGGAGTTCCCGTGGATGCCATGGTTGTGGCAGCAGCCACTAAAAAGGAGCTATATTAACAAAGCTCTCTTCTTTTTCTCCCCTAATAGAGAGTCTCAGGTGATGGACAAGTTTGGAAAGTGCATTTACCCATCAGCGACCTTTGGTTTATGGTCGTTTAACTGCCTGGCACATTTTACCAGATTGTAGACGGACCTGATAAAAGAACTCTCTCAATCTGCTCCAAGGTCTGTATTGGAGGAGCAACTTAAATGGTTTTCTTTGCAGCTGGCCACCCTTCAGTCAGTTTCCAATGCATCAATGAAGTTAATTTCTCATGCAGCAGAATGTTCTGCACGGGCAATGAGTTCAGGCATAGCCATAAGTAGACATACCTGGATGCATTTGCATGACTTTATGGGACCTTTTCAGTCTTTTTTCATCAATGCTCCTTTGATGGATCTTCTGTGTTTGGTCCCACAGTAAAGAAACTCTCTCCCATAGTGAGCAAGATGGAAAGACCCTGTCTGCCATGGAAATCCATTTTTCTACCCCACAGAGATCCTACTCTAGGAATCAGCACAGAGGTAAAAACATTAAAAAGATGTGGTTATGAAAGTCACTATGACCTTTTCAAGATTCGTGAGGGGAAACTTCTTCTAGAGGTGGGGGGGGGGAGTTCCAACAGAATATGCCGCCCTCGCAGCAGAAGAGCCCTGAAAACCAAGTGTTTCAGGATTCTTTTTCCAATAGACCCTTTCAGCACTCCTGAAGGGTTGCCTGACTGTTCTTCTATGGAGGCAGTAGAGAGGGTACTTGTCTCTGCACCTAGAAGCCTGGGCATCTATCACAAAAGACAGTTTGGTACAAAGATTATATCCAGATTATATTACCTTCCCTTCCTGCAAATCCCACCATCCAAACGGAAGAATTTCCCCGATGTTCCACCCAATCAGGGGGAGTTAGCAGCCCTAGAAGTTCAGAAGCTGCTAGACAAGAGAGTCACCCAATTGGTCCCACAAGACCAGAGAGCATTCAGAACGTATTCAAGGTTCCTTTTAGTGCATAAGAAAATAGGGGACCTTTGGCCCATTCAGGACTTCAGCAATCAAAATCAGTTTGTAAAAAAACTGCGAGTTCCACATTATCACTGTTCAGTCCATTCTGCCTCTTCTACAGAAGGATGACCGGATGTGCTCCATAGGTCTTCAGGATGCATATTATCACATCAAAGTGAACAGACACTCCTGGAGATATCTGCACTTTTGGTTGGGTGCTAATCGTTAACAATTCAGAGCCCTACTCTTTGGTCTCACCACAGATCCCAAAGTGTTCACCAAATACATAGCAGTGGTAGCAGCTCATCTCAGACTGTTTGAATTCAGTGTTTCCCTGTTTAGACTACTGGTTCCTCAATACCCCAACCAGGCATCTCCTCAAAAGGGCCAGGAATCACTTACTGCAATTATGTCAGCCTCTAGGGATCACAACCAACTATGTCAAGTCCCATCTACAACTAGTTCAAGTCTTGGAGTTTATCAAAGCTTGCCTACATACCACCAGTCATTTGCCCCTTCTCCCATAAAAAAAAGAGTACAGTCCTTAGGACTACATGTCAGAGGGATACTTGCCCAACCTTTTCCATCAACAAAACTGGTTCTTCAGGGCTTAGGATCAATGGCTGCGGCTATTACCTTAATACCAGCTGCTCATTTCCACATGCAGTTCCTTCAGTAGACCCTAGCAGTTAAGTAGTCAGTTGTTCAGCAGCCTCTGTCCCATCCTATAAAACTTTCTCGGGTTAGCAGGGAATCTCTACTTTGATGGATCGAGTCCAACAAAGTTTGTCAGGGTCATCCCTTTGTATTCCCACCATCAGTAGCCATGGTGACCACGGATGCCTCTTATTTGGGGTGGGGAGGCAGTTCTTGTGACAGACTGTCCAAGGCATGTGGTCCCCAAAAGAGACCGATTTACATATCAGTGTCCCAGAGATGAGGGTGGTCCTCTTAGCATTGTGCACTTTTCAGAACTCTCTCCCTCTAGGGACAATTGCTATCCAAATGGAAACATGTCAATGGTTTGGTTACATTAACAAACACAGGGGAATCCGGTCTTACCCCCTTTGTTGAGAAGCAATGACAGTGTGGCAGTGGGCAATCTCTTCCAGCCACTTTCTTCAAGCAATGCACATACCAGGGAAATCCAACCTGCCAGCCGACAAACTCAGCAGGTTGATTCTGATGCCTCATGAATGGTCTCACAAACAAGCTGTGTCAGAGAGAATCTTCATCAATGGGGTCAACCTTGCTGCAATCTCTTTGCATCTCCCCTCAACAACAAGTGCAGCAGGTTCTTTGCCCTAATCCCACCTCAGGGGGAGTTACTAAGAGATTCTCTAGTCTATGTTTGCGCCTCTGGTCTCCTTTGCACTTATCCCCCCCTTGCCCCGACCCCCAAATTTCTTCAGAAAGCATTCCGGTTGAAAAGCAAGGATCTGAAGTAGTTAACTTCATTTATCTGCAACCTGTGGGTATTCGGATCCATATCGGATCCAAGCCGGCAACTTTTTCCAAGCATCTGCTCCAAGCTCCTCCTCTTACCTGTAATCCCTCACATCTCCTACCTTCCCTCAGATCTCGTTTGCCACTTCATGCATAAGTATCGTGATCTCTTTAGCTCCAAGTTGGTTATAGTAAGTAATCATTTTTCTTGTACTTTTAGTGAGTGTGTGTGGTCGTTAGTTTAACCCTTTCCTCCCCTTCGCTATTTGTCATTTTTTTTTGTGTGTAAAAATATAAATACATAAAAAAAGTTAAAGTTGTAATAAGGAAGTATAGTAGGCCTTCCCAACCTTAGTGTGTGTGTGTGTGGTAGTTTTGGCTTAAGTTTTGGCTGAGTGGGTTTTTAGTATGGCTGAGCAGCCATAACCTACTTTTAAAAAATGCATAGAGTGTGGCCACAAGCTTTCACCGGCTGATGGTCACACTCTGTGTGTTATTTGTCTGGGTGTTCCCCATTTTTCTTTTCAATGTAGTGTGTGTGCGGGGTTCAACCCTAGGGCCCTAAAAGAAAGGAAGGCAAAGATGGTAGCTAAGGACCTTCTACCAGTTTCTGTATTGGAACCGGCGACCTCGACCTCGGCTCTTCCAGTAGCTGATCAACCCCCCCCCCCCACCTCAGGCTGGGACTCAACCTCCCATTAAGCCTGTTGAAGGGGGAACTAAAGGAAAAGAGAAGAAAGACATAGACAAGAGAGGGGATAGGCACCGCAAGAGGTCTCCAGAGTGGGAGCCTTTCCCTAGCCCACCTTCCAAAGTGACTAGGACTACTTCTCCTTGGCTCCACTCCCCGAGGTTCTCCCCGGAGCTGACAGAGCTCTTGGACCTGAGGCCCTCATCGAGGTCATCGCACCAACCAGCCAGATCCAAGTCGGTCGCCTCCTTGCACTCGATTCAGAGTCTGTTGGAGTAAGATATGGACAGGATGATGAGGAAGTTCATTTGGACCCAAATCCATATGGGAGTCTTGCCAGGCCCTTCTCCAGCTGGAGAGGGGACCTCCATGCCCTTTGTCTATCCAATTTCTCCTTCCCTGATCCGGCATGTGGTTTCAGGGTTTATGGATCCGAGGATCCTCAGAGCTGGGAGTGCGGCACCGACGGTTCCTCTAACCTTGACGCCGATGATTACCTTAAGTTCCTTTTTTCAGACCTGTTTGGATCTGAGCAACTCTTGGAGCCAAGAACGGGGAGTCGGATCTGAGGGAATGGAGATGTCTTTGGCTCTGACATTGTCAATCTGAGACATTCCTTCAGAACCCTGGCTACCTTGGCCTCAGCCCTGATCCTCATGGCGGAGCTGGGGAGAGCTTCCTCCTTGTTGGTTGCTAAGGAGGTGTGCTCTCCATTGGCATTCAACATGGTGGAGAGGGTTCTCTCCCAAGGATTGAAACCCCAGCCTATTTCCTTGGACTCCACCCAGGCTCCCGTGGATTTGGTCATGACTCTCATCAGCTTGTCCCCGGGACAGCCAATGCTTGAGGACCCTAGGTGGATCCCATCGTGGAACACCCTGTGACTCACAAGCCCTCTTCAGAGAGTCCCACTGAAGAGGGTCCCCATAAGCAGTCATGTAAAAAGAGGCACATGGACTCCCCTGAGTCCCTGACAGAAGATACTGACTTAGATGAAGATGAGGGTTCCCCCAGATCACCTCCCGTGGATGTCTCCTTTGGAGACATCATGGAGATCCTCCGCCAGAGGGGAGGTTGGTCAGCCCCAAAACCCTCTATGGATAAGTCAGTATTCCTGGAAGCCTTTGGCATGGGCTCATCTACATCCTGGGTGTCCCCTCCTGTGGATCCCTATGTGGATCTTATTACCACGCGGGCATGGAAGGAGCCTGACACTATAGAGCCAATACCAAAATGCATGGACAGGATTCTATCTCCTCCCTCAGACAGATAGGCCTGGTACAAGGGATCCCCAGTGGATGCTATGGTGGTTGCCAAGCAGAAATTCCAGATGGTCACCCTGCAATCTATTCTACCTTATCTCCGAGAATGCGACTGGATGTGCTTGATAGACCTCCAGGAAGCTTACTACCATATCAAAATTCGCAGAAGCTCCAGGAGATTCCTTCACTTCCGGCTGGGAGCCAATAATTTCCAGTTCAGAGCCCTACCTTTCAGTCTCATCACAGCCCCCATGGTGTTCACCAAGGTTATGGCAGTCATCATGGCTCACCTGAGGCTTCAGGGAATTCAGGTGTTTCCATACCTAGATGATTGGCTCCTCACTGCTGCCACCAAGCATATTCTTTGCATGGCCAGAGACTCCTTCCTGCATCTGGCAGTCAACCTAGGGATTACCATCAATGTATCCAAGTCCCTCTTGAACCCGGTACAGTTCTTGGAATTTATAGGTGCATGGCTGGACACCCTACAGTTGAAAGTCTTTCTAACTCAAGACAGGGTCCAGAGCCTTTGGGCCCATGTATCGACAATCCTTGGCCCCAGGCTGACAATGGTGGGCGATGTTCTCTGAGCCTTAGGCTCCATGGTCGCAGCAATCTCAATCCTTCCCTGCGCGCCTTCACATGCGGGTGCTTCAGTGGACCCTTGCAGTACAGTGGTCTTGGCCAGACCTCCCCATGGAATATTCAATTCAAGTCAGCAGAGCCTGCAAGATGTCTCTTCTCATATGGCTCCAGTCACCGGAAAGCTTGGCAGGGCGACCCTTTATAGCACCCATAGCCCAAGCTACAGTGACCACGGACGCCTCCCAGCTCGGGTGGGGGGCACTATATGGGGAGGACGTTCCAAGGCATGTGGTCCCAGACTGAGATCAGATTGCATTTCAGTGTTCTGGAGATGAGGGCAGTGCTTTTAGTGTTGCAAATCTTTCATGCTGTTCTTCCCCGGGGACGATTATAGTTCAGTTAGACAACATGTCTGTTGTCTGTTACATCAACAAATGGGGGGAACCAGATGTTACCCTCTCTGTCGCGAGGTTATGAGAGTGTGGGAGTGGGCGATCTCCACCAATCGGTTTCTGATTGCAATGCACATACCTGGACACTGCACCAGTTTAGCAGACAGATTGAGTTGGGCTATTCTAATGCCGTACGTGTGGTCTCTGAAACAATCGATAGTAGAGGAGATCTTCCTTGCATTAGTTCAGCCTTGCTGCAATCTCTTCGCATCTCCTTTCAAAGCGAAGTGCAGTGAGTTCTTCGCTCTTATCCCCTCACCAGGGGGATGTCGTCCATACTTGGCCTCCTGGGTTACTGTATGCTTATCCCCTGTTACCTCTCATTCCGAAGTTTCTTCAGAAACCTTGCTGACTGGGGTGCAAAGTGATCCTCATTGCCCCATTCTGGCCTTGTTAGGTGTAGTTCCCCTTTCTCTGGTCTCATGTTCTAACTCCTCCTCAGATTCTGGATCCTTGCCCAGATCTCATCTCTCATCCCTCAGGCATCTGTCTGCCCGACCTGGACAGCCTCAAGCTGATGGCTTGGTTGCTCCAGTTCCCTTGATTGCTAGGACTCCTGGTCTGTCATCTTCAATAAAGACTATTCTGGTGGCATCCCACAAGGCTTCCACTAGGAAGATGTACCGCAGCAAATGGAAACGCTTTTCTATTTGGGCTTCAGAGGAACCTAGATCCCTTTACAGCCCTGGTTCCTGCAGTGTTGGAGTTTTTGGCCAATATTTTCCAACAAGGGGCTAGTTCCTCCACGGTAAAAGTGCAACTTGTGGCCATCTCTAATTTTCATGTCGGCGAAATAAGGACTCAGTCCATCCTTGGGACCTTACCCTAGTTCTGCTCCTCCCTTTGAACCTGCAGCATCAGTAGATTTGAAGTTCTTATCCTGGAAGACAGCTTTCCTAGTGCCATTACTTCAGCCAGGAGAGTTTCTGAGATTCAAGGTTTGTCTGCCGTATCCCCTTACTTGATCTTTCTTAAAGACAGGGTCTCGCTCCGCATGAACCCTTCCTTCTTACCGAAAATTGCTTTTGAATCAAACATTAATCAGAAGATTAACCTGCCTATTTTCTTTCCAAATTTTCAGAGCAAGGGTGAATATAAACTGCATTTACTAGATGTTCATAGACAGCTTTGTTTCTATTTACACAGAACTAAACCCTTTCGTAAGTCTGACCAGTTATTCGTGTCCTTTTTTAGACCCTTTTTGAGCAAAGCCATATCCAAGGTCTCCTTAGCTAGATGGATTACACAATGTATACTGCAAGTCTATAAGGACAAAGGTCTGTCCCCGCCTGGTCCTGTTAAAGCTCATTCTACCAGATCTATGGCAACTTCTGCTGCTTTTTGGTCTAGGGTTTCTCTGGATGATTCACAACAACAGCTCTTCAGCTCGAACAAGATAAGAACCCAAATGTAGAATACGACAACAGCCAGTTGACCAAAAATGTTTTATTTGCTGTACAGTCTCTAGTGCCTCGGCTCAACAAAGCCTTCAAGGAGTAAATTACCATACATCACTATTCCCTATTTATCCACACACCCATTAACTAATTACATAATTAAATAATTATTAAACAATTAAAAATCCAAAAAAATTCTCTGGATGATATCTGTGCAGCAGCGACCTGGGCAAGGTCACATACATTCATTTCTCATTATAAGTTTGATTTGATCTCTAGAGGGAGAGCATCCTTTGGCTCTGCGGTCCTTAGGAATATCCTTCCATGAGGCCCTCCCAGGAGTTTTGGTAGCTGGGGACTCTGTCCCACAGGTTGCAGATAAATGAAGTTAACTACTTCAGATAAAGAAGTTATGTACTCACCATAACGTTCCATCTGAGTCGTTATACTTCATTTTCTGCAACCATCCTGCCCTCCTTCCCCCGAACCTGTTCTAGGTTAGTGATGTTATTGAGTTGCTGATATTTTTGTATAGTGGCAAACTCAATCTGAGGGAAGGTAGGAGATGTGAGGGATTATGGATAAGGGGAGGAGCTTAGAGCAGATGCTTGGAAAAAGTTGCCAGCTCGGATCCGATATGGATCTGAATACCCACAGGTTGCAGAAAATGAAGTATAACCACTCAGATGGAATGTTATGGTGAGTACATAACTTCTTTTTATCTTCATTTCCCCCTTCTGGCCTCATTAAGTGTGGTTCCCCTTCCTTTAGTCTCATCTCCTATGTCTTCCTTGAAAACTGGATCCCTTTCCAGATCTGATCACCCACCCCACAGGGATGGCTCACTGGGCCCTTCAAGTACTCAAACTGATCACATAGTTTCTCCAGTTCTAATGTTGGCTAGACAGCCCAGGCTTTCATCCACAGTTTGCCATATTCTGTTATCATCCCAAAAAACTTCCACTTGAAAAATTTATAAAAGCAAATGGAAAAGATTTTCTTATTGGACTTAATCAAATAAAATTGGATCTTTTAACTGCATCTATTTAGGTTGTTTTAGATTTTCTTGCTTCAGTTTTTCAAGAAGGAGCTAGTTTTTCCACCAAAGTTCATCTAGCAGCCATTTCCAGTTGTCACACTGGCCTGAGTCTCTTCCAAGTTATGAAAAGCTTTCCTTAAAGGAACTTTTTTGCTTTGACCTGTAGTTTAAGATCTTACTCCATCATGGGATCTTCAGCCAAGTCTGATCTCAGGTTTCTGTCTTGGAAGACAATCTTTCTAGTGGGCATCACTTCAGCTAGGTGCATTTGTGAACTCCAAGTACTGTCTTCAGTCACCTTACTTAATATTCCACGAGAGTAGCATCACTTTATGTACTTATCCATCCTTTCTGCCCAAAATAGCCTCTGAGCCAAACATCAACCAAGTGATCAACTTATTGGTGTTATTTCCATATTTTTCTAATAATGGCGAATACATGCGTAAGCTTTTAGATGTGCATAGACCGCTTCATTTTTATCTTCATAGGATGAAGAGTTTTAGAAAAACTGACCAGTTGTTCATGTCCTTTGCCCCCAGTAGAATGGGAAAATCAGTCTCTAAGGTTACTTTACTCTCAACAAGGTTTGCCTTTGCCAAGACCTCCGAAAGCTCATTCCACAAGATCCATGGCTACTTCATCTGCCTTCTGGGCCAGGGCTTCTATTGATATTTGTGCTGCAGCCAATTGGTCTAATGCCTATACCTTTATTGCTCATTACAAATTGGATTTCATTTGTAGGGGCAGAGCTGCCTTTGGTTCTGCAGTACTCCAGAATATCCTTCCATGATGGCCACCCAAGGTTATTGTAGCTGGGGACTCTGCCCCATTCATTGAGGAATGAATGAAAATGACAACGTCAGATTTAAAAGTTATGTACTTTCAATAAGTATGCAACTGTGTTGTCTGCTTTCATTCTTCCTCAACTCCCCCCCCCTTCTTCCTCTCCTTTTGGTTTGGGAGTGGCCTGTTAGAAATCTTGGAACCACTGTTCCTGTTTGAGACCCATTCTGTCTTTATTCTTTATATGTGCTATAAGCTGTTTTTTTCTGATAGACCAGCAAACTCGATCTGATGTAATACAGGGGTGTGAGGTATTATGGGTAAAAGGAGGAGCTCAAGAGTCAGATCCAAGAGTCTGGGAGAAATGTGGCCAAGCCAGATTTCAGGTTGGATTTGAGACCCCATTCATTGAAGAAGAATGAAAATGAACAACACAAATGCATGACCATGGTGAGTACATAACCTTTGAATATGTAAGTTGTGTGTATATATTGAGAGGCAGAAAGATAGATAGTAAGGATATATACAAGTATGTATAAACTAATTTGTGTGTTTGCACAGTTCTTTAAAGTACTTTTTACTGCCAACATTCAGTGTGACAGTGTTTCAAAGTTTTATTTTGTATTTACTTTATTGTATTTTATTTGTCCTTTGGTAACTGGGGAAGTCCAACTAAGCCAATGGCATATCTTCAGCAGAGGACTTGGGAAATAAGCTTAACAACAGATTTAAAAATGTTTAAACAATAATTGATGAGTAATTATATATAGGAGGAGAAAAGCCCCACTACATATTAAATATTGTACAATGAGTTAGGGAGAAAGGCTCCATAAACACACACAGAAACATTTTGCAGTAGCTGATAAGTAATTATATACAGAAGGAGAAAAGCCTCACAACTGGTAAAACACTTTAAAATAGACTGAGGTATGACATGTACACAGAAGATAAGGGCTCCCATAACAAACTGAAATACATTTACAGAATATTGTTAGGAGAAATTGTGATTAAGAATACAATATGTACTGCAGGTTATATTACGACACTTTGAAGAAGTGGATAGCCTCTGTCAAGTAAACCATCAAATTAAAAAAAATTGGCTATATCTACAATAATGTATGGAAGTGATAAGTAAGAATATTCTGCTGCCAAAATTGACACAGTAATATAATGAGATGAGGAGGGGTAATGTGCAGGAGGGAAATTAGGCACATGGAGAGGGAGGGAGAGCTGATCAGTATTAGAGAGATGAGAATGTTATGGAAAGAGAGTAGACAGGAAATATTAATTAAGTATAGGCTGAAGAGGTAAAAGAGTGTACATTAGTAGTATGGTGTTGTTAATGTTAGGCCATTAGTACCTGCTAAGCTATGGAGTTGAAATTAGAAAGGTTGCTTGTATTTTTAAGGGATGAGGGGATGGCGTTCCAGGAGTCATCTACATAGCTTGAATAGAGAGAGATTCCTGCTGACAGGTGTGGTTTGTAGGTAATGAGGAGCATTTTGTTTGAGACAAAAGTGGCCTAGCAGGTTGTATGTATGTCTAGCATGGCTTTTATTTGTTTTGGTTTGTTGTTGGGTGTGAGTTGCTTGAGTAATTCAAACCAATCAACTGTTTTATGATTAAACAGTTAATTGGTTTGATGAGTTAGTGGCAGAATTTGTTGTTTTTTGTAGAACTGGTTTAGTTTATTTTGGAAGGAAGCTTGAAGTTTTTTTTTGATAACCTTTTGCATGCGTAAGTCAAATTTCAGGTTATCACCAACTGTCATGCCTAGTATGCCTAATAGCGTGATATGGGGGATGATGTCTATAGGGGTCTTATTAGGGGTGTTACTGATAAATTTTGTTTGAGGTGTCTAAGGACTTTTGGGAGGAATAATAGCAGCTTTTTTTTCTTTTTGATTGAATAAAAGTTAGGAGTTATTACAAAAGTATTAGTCTTTTGAGAAGACCACTTTCCGCTAGTTAGATTTGCAGTGATGTAAGTCACTTCCGCAAATGATTTGCAACTAATTTTCCCTCAGATGAACTTGCCACTCAGAAATTAGTAAAACAGGTTATTACCTTCACATGTCTGGGAGGAGTGGTTGAGGACAATGAAAGTGTGAATCAGAAGATCAAAGCTGAAATCAGGGGTGACAACTGGCACAATGTCACATGCTACTCATTTGTTCCTTATAAAGAACATTCCTCACAGTTCCACATTGAAATGGTCTGTCAAAAATTCAGAGTTATGAAATTTTTAACTGATATTTATAATAAATGATACTGAATCATATGAATCCATTAAAAGAACATTTGTGAGCCTCCTAGTTGAAGATGTTAATATGTGTTCTGCATTTTTTCCCCATTTGTTCCACATTGTGAGAGGTAATGTTACATGTTTTGGAGATGGAAGGTTGAGAGCTATGAGGAGTCATGTGTGACAGAAGAATGCCAAAAAAGCTGAAGAGGGAGTGATACAACCAGTGATTCTGTACAGCACAAAAACATGGACACTGAAGGTAGACAGCTGCAGTAAGCTTGGAGTGGACAGAGTTGTAGTGTCTGATATGGGTAGTAGGATGCACATTGTGGGACTATGGGAGAAATGAAAACATAAAAGCAGAAGCCAAAGTAGCCTCAGCTGTAGAGAAGGATAACAGATTATCATGGTTTGGTCTCATGAGCAGAAAGCAGAAGACAATTTGATGAAGAAGATTTAGTACAAACAGGAAGAACGTAAGAGGAAATGAAAACATCCAGCAAGAAGATGGATGGACTATGTGAGAGAACACCTGCAATGGTCAGATGTGACTGCCAAGTAAGACTGGAGAGTGGCTGTGAATTGAGAGATATGGCAAAAGTTGAAATAACACCCCAAACAGTGTAAAAATGGGAAGAAAGGAGATGAAGATGATGACAATGACTTGCCATGTAATTTAACTCTCAGGGGACATCTAATGGCCAGATTATTTTTTGTCTTTTCTGTCACACAGTGCTGAAAATATTGTATTTCAATGTGCTACAGTAATGGTAGTAGCTCAGTAAGAAAAAAAGTATTATTAAATATCCAGGGAATTGTTATGGCTAGGCTTGTATAGGCCCTTTGGCTGATAGCCTAGTACCAACCTATGAACCTATGTCATTGAAATTGTCATAATTGTTCATTTGTAGATGTTTAAGCAACTGCATAGTAATTTAAATAATTTTCTGCATTTTAAGAGTGTTCAACAGTTGTAATTTTTGGTGTTATGGTGGTATATTTGTAATAATAGGGGAGCAATCACAAGGACAGTACAATGCTTAACCATTTTTCTTTTAAATAGACTCACTTAAAGGTTATTGCTTGCCCTTTGAAGCACTTAATAGTGCTTGCCTCCCAAATCTTGACGAGTTGTACTGACAATCTGGTATAAATGTGTCTACCCATCCAGCCTAGCCTTAAAAGCAGTTAAAGCAGTACTTTGTTTGACCTAGGCTATAGTGGTAGCTTAGGCTAGGAATATGTTGAGTTAGAACATCTCTCTCTAGTGAATCTTACTTATTTGTTGGTGTAGATTTAAGCCCCTTGTGTGGGTGTTTGTAGAGCCACTGGGTTTGTAAAGAAAGAGAAGGTCAAATAGGATTAAGTCTTTCCTGGCTTGAAAAATAAGAAACAGGTTACCTCAGAGCAGCCTGTAGCCTACTGAGTATAAAGGGAGTAGTGATATTCTAAGTATAAAGTTGAAAGATTTAATGCCTTTGATTTTCTTGGCTAGGTATCTTTGGAGCCTGGATTTATACATAACAGTGTGGACATTGTGTTCAGTGATGGGCCTGATAAGGGAAGAGTATATTGGCAGGATGACTTCTTTCAATCTTGAAGATATTTGTTTGGAAATTAACTGGGCCAAATAGAAGGATTTCCTGATTTTTGTGGAAACATGATGATTGAATAAGACTATCTACACAAGTACCAAAGTCTTTTATGTCCTTATCTGTCTGAACCTTTTTCTTAGGTTCACCACTTTTGACTTTATTTTATTTCTTGACATGTGAACATAAACTTACTGACTTAAAAAACCCTTATGAAGTAAGTCACTTTTATGAACTTTTTTCTTCAGAGATCCTCATCTCAGCACAAAACTTTTATAGACACTACCTCCCATACTGGGCACTTTTGAAAATCCCTAGCTCTCATTCATGGCTTCATCTTGTCATGCACATCATAATGTCACATGTTGCTCTAGGAGAGCATGTCAAACCCCTGTGCTTCCCAGTTTCTTTCTGCTGATCACAGATCATGTTCCTAGTATAAATCATAGTAAAGTTTTCACTTCCAATGATTAAGAAATGAAAAACTTACAGGTGTTTCTGCAGTTGTCAAACCAAGAACCAGAGCCTCATTCCCTGGAAAAGTGGACAGTGTAGAGGAGTGTCACAAGTGCTAGCACATCCATCTGACCATATGGCAAAGGCACAAAACAGCATTGGAGAATGGCCAGTGGAGTGATCAGTAGAAGCATCATTGATACAATTCCAGACAAGAGAGCATAGGAGCAAGATATGGGGAGGATTCAGCAAGCTGGCCTTATCCTTTTTTTGTGTGATATGGTCTTCTTCAGCTACAGAGAGTTTGAGCTTACATCATTCATTATTTGATGGTAGAAGTGAATCAGAGATTTGTAGCTGTGGATACAGATTTGAGGAATAAGCCCTTAGATTCTAGCAGTCACCCACTCATTACTGTGTATTGGGTAAAACTGTAAGTAGCCTAGTGATATGGGCTGAGCCAATTGGGATACCCCCCCAAGTTAAGACTCAGTGGTGAAACTTGGGGAGTCAGGCCCTTTTGTTCTCCGTATGTTAAAGCAGCTGCAGTTTGTAGAACTAAGGAGACTTGTGCTACTTCCCCCATACCCAGCAGGCCTACAGATGTGACAGTGACACTGGATGCACTACATGCACTGTTGGACATTTAGTGGGAGACATCATTGCTAGATGAGGGCAGTCTTAAGGAACTCATTTTGACACTAGCCCAGTGCCCTGTTCTAGTTTCCTGAGATACCTAGTGCTGTTTCTGGGTCACATTTCCATACATGCTGGGTTACTTCTCTGACACCCAGCCTGTTTTTTTCCTTCACTCCTTGACGTTTGTGGCTGGTTAACTCCAGCAACCTCCTGCTGAAGCAGGTGATAAAGAATTGTCTCCATCTCCTACAGTATTCTCTGGATTAGGATATTCTGAGGCTACTTTTTCCAATGAAGAGACAGCCCATCCTTATAACTCTCCCCCCAGATCACATTACCAAATTGCACATAAACGTCTTGGAGACATAGGGCTTATGAGGCCTTTGTAAAATGGCTGCATCATTTCTGCCTTCTCTTCAAAATGGCTAAGCCAGTATTTTGAAAAAAATGGATGAGGAACACCAGAACTGCCATCAAGAATGTCACCTTTGTAGCATGAAAGTAACATGTGTGTGCCATCTAATCCCACAGCTGGAGCACAGCATCTTAACTAAACACCTTAATGGCAGATTCTTTTGTGTTGCAGACAAGACAGGACCATAATCCAGAGATCTGTGGACAGTAAGAGGGCATTCTTAGCCACTCTGGACCTTGGGACCCTGAAATTTCACTGATCTGATGTTGTCCATTTCATTGTGCATCACAAATGGGTCTTTGGATCCATCTTCGCATCCAAGCCGGCTATTTCTCAGACATACGATCCAAGTCTCATACTCTTCTCTCTCCCATAATGCCTCACTCCCTACAAACCCTCAGATCTCATTTGCCACCATTTGGTTCAGATGCGATTGCGAGCCTCTTCAATGTTGTGGGTAATATCTTCCTTGTTTTCTTATCTTTTCTACTATGTTTTCTTTTCCCTTCCTCCTCCCCCAACAGGGGAGCATCTCCCCAACATGCCACCCAGTCAGAGGGAGAATGCTCTTGTAGAAGTGCAAGACCTTCTAGACAAAAGAGTCATCCAGCGGGTCCCAACTTACTCATTTACTCTCTCAAAGACCGGGGACCTTCGTCCCATACTGGATATCAGCAGTTTAAATTTGTTTGTCAAGAAGACAAAGTTCTGCATGTTTACAGTATAGTCCATTCTGCCTCTAATGCACAAGGGTGACTGGATGTGCTCAGTGGATCTAAAGGATGCGTGCTATCATATCAAAATTGACAGGCACTCCAGGAAATTTCTTACTCCGGCTGGGGGCCAGTCATTACAAGTTCAGAGCGCTGCCCTTTGGTCTCACCACAGCCCTAGGGTGTTCACCAAATGTAAGGTTTCCAGATGTTTCCCTACTTGGACGATTGGCTCCTGATGGCAACAACAAGGCATCAACTGTTCCAGGCAATTCAGATGATGTTGCACCTGTTTCTTCACATGGGAATCATGGTCAACATGGCCAAATCCAAGTTGGTCCTAATTCAGGAAACAAAATTCATTGGGACTCAGTTGAACACTACAACACAAGTTGAAGCTGTTCCCTCAGACTGGATATCATCTATCAGACAAGTACAGTGCCTTCTGGACACTCCATCACCTTCAGCTACCTTGATTCTCATAGCCTTGGGCTCCATTTCAACTGCCATCCTACTGGTGCCTTTAGCCAGGTTCTTCATGAGAGTTCTTCAGTGGACCTTGGCTGTTCAGTGGTCCATCTGGTGTTACCCATTGTCAACCCCAATCAAACCTACACTGATTTGCAGACGTCACTTGCTATGGTGGATGCTCACTGACGACCTTCATTTAGGCAGGGCCTTTCTGCCCCCCCCCCCTCCTTCGGCCACAGTGACCATGGATGCCTCCCTGTTGGGGTGCATTTTCAGGGAAGGATGGTCCAAGGCACATGGTTCCCCACAGAGACCAAATTGCACATAAACGTCCTGGAGATGACAGTGGTCCTCCTCACATTGCAAGCTTTTCAGGACTGCTTCCCTTTGAGGATGATTGCAATATTGACAGACAATATGTTAGTGGTATGGTATATCAACAAGCAGGGGGTCACCCGATCTTACCCGCTCTGCTGAGAGGCCATGAGAGTTTGGGAATAGGCAATTGTTTCCAACTGCTTTTTTATTGCAATGCACATCCCGGGGGAGTCCAACATCCTGGCGGACATATTGAGCAGGTCCATCTTGAGTCCTCACAAGTGGTCCCTGAACCAGTCAGTAGCGAACAAGATTTTCAGCCACCAGGGCCAACCTTGTTGTGATCTTTTTACCTGTCCCCAAACAACAAATGCAGCAGGTACTTCCCTCTGATCCCCCCCAAAGGGGGAGTCACCCAGGAGGGAAACTCTGGTCCACGGGTCTCCTGTATGCTTTTCCTCTGATCCCTCTGATACCCAAGGTCCTACAGAAAGCCAGTAGGTTGAAGACCAGTCTTATCCTCATTGCCTTCCATTGCCTCATCAGGTATGGTTCCCCTTTCTGTGGTCTCACAGCAAATATCCTCCATGGATATTGGATCCCAGACAGGACCTCATTTCACACTCGATGGAACATAAGATTCCTAACTTCTCATCCTTTTAAGTAGCCAGTTGGTTTTTCCATTTCCATTAATTTTGGTAAAGTCCAGGTACCCCTCTCCTGTCCCTGATATTATTCTCGCTTCTCAAAAGTCATCCACCAAGAAGGTATATTGTAGCAAGTGGAAACTATTTTCCATTTGGACATCACAGAGGACTATAGATCCCCTTTTCTGCCTCAGTCTTGGATATCCTCATGTTTTTGAGTTGTTTTTCATGAGAGCGAGTTTCTCCACAATTAAGGTACAACTTCCGGCCATCACTAACTTTCATGTCAGGAAGGGAGTTGGTTCCTCCTCTACCTTTTCTTCTTCCAAGCTTTGTTAAGCTTTCTTAAAAGGAGGTTTTCACCTGAGACCTCTGATCAAGGATCCTTCTCCACATTGGGGTCTTACTTTAGTTTTACAGGATCTCACCCAAAAACCCTTCGAACCTGCTAGCTCTTGCGAGCTGAAGTACTTATCTTGGGAGACGGCCTTCCTTGTGGCTATCATGTCAGCCAAGAGAGTTTCGGCACTGCAGGCTTTGTCTTCCAAACATCCGTACATACCTTTCTTTAAGGATAGAGTTTCTGTCAGAACAAATCCTTCCTTCATCCATAAGGTTGCTTTGGAGGTTAACATGACTCAGACCATTCATTTACCTGTGTTCTTCCCTAATTATTCTAACAAAGACGAATATCTCTTACATTCTTTGGGCATTCACATACAGTTACATTTCTACCTACATAGGATTAGTCCTCATAGAAAGTCAGATCAACTGTTCATTGTCTTTTTGCCTAACAGATTAGGACAAGCGATCTCTAAGGTTACCTTGGCAAGGTGGATTATAGAATGTATTTCTACAGTTTACTCCCAAGAAGGCAAACAATTTCCCCATCTGGTTAGAGCCCATGCAACTAGATCTATGTCAACTTCTTCAGCCTCTGCTAGAACTCCATTTGATGAGATCTATACTGCAGCTTCTTGGTCTACAGCTCACACCTTTATATCTCATTGCAAATTAGACATTATTTCCAGGAACAGGGCATTATTTGGTTCTGTGGTACTCAGGCATATCTTCCCTTGAGGTCCTCCCAGTCCCAGGGTTTGTGTAGCTGGGGACCTTGTGATGCATAATGAAATGGACAACATCAGAATAGAAGTTATGTACTTACCATTGGTTCATAGGTGGCTACTAGGCAAATGGCCCTAGGGCCTTTACAAGCCTAGCCATGTAAAATCCCTGAGTACCCTAGTTGACCATAGTTAGATGATTGTTGTTTGCAGAGCAATACTATGATCAGTACAGAGTTCCCCTGTCCATAGGGGCCATACGTGCCACTCCTGGGGTGAATTTGCAGTTTCCCATCCAATTGGCCACTTCTATAGCACTTTATCATAACTTGGTATATGTGTGGTCCAATTTCATTGTGCATCACTTCCTGCCCTCCTTCCCTCTTCCTTGTGCAGCTGAAAGTAACCTAGAGGACTAAGGAACCCACTGGCTCCTAGTTTGGACTCCAGTAGGACTTCTGTTTCTTTCTTTCTCATCTTTGGAATGTCCACCTTATTGATTAGGGCAACAAACTCGATCTGAGGTTTGTTAAGGAGTGAGGCATTATGGGAGAGGGAGGAGTTTAAGGCTCAGATTGTATGTCTGAGAAATGGCTTGCTTGGATCCGAGGATGGATCTGAAGACCCATCAGTGATGCATAATGAAATTGGACATACTAGATACCAAGTTATGGTAAGTACATAACTTCTATTACCTAACCTATTTGCAATTTTTCATTGGAGATCGAGCTGTGGAAAAGCTGACTGAGCAGCCTGGTATACCGTCAAGGAGTGTCTGGAGAAGTCCATCATGATCAGTTTTTCAGTGGGCTTCCACTTATGATGTACCAAGGGCAGCATGTGTCTTAGCCAGATTGTGTAGCTCAGCCTCTTCTCCTTCAAGAGTAAGTTGAGAGTGGCTATTCTGGATGCCCTTTTCCGAGCACAGGTGTTTTGATAAGGATTTGCAGGCCCACACTGAAGATATGCAGAAGAGGAAAAAGGTGTTAAACACTGAACAGGCTCTTAATGATGCTGGCCAGCTTTATCATCTTCTAATAATCCAGCTCAGTTCCTTTACAGGAAAAAGCCAACTTAAAGGATGTGACTGCTAACCAGATATTAGACATTTTACCTTAATCCAGCCTCCTAAGTCCCTCAAGAGGCAGACTTTGTAAAGGATGCTGCAGCAGTTGTAACTACATTTTACAGATGTTCTTCATCTCACATTGCTGCAGTCCTTACACTTGGGTATACCGCTGTCCTCGGTCGGCCCGAATACCAAAGTATATGGCTGACGTCGGTCGCCGGTAACATTAAACTGGCGGCCAGGGAGGGAGGGTATAAATCCATGACCCCACGTCATATCCTCAGTCTTTTTCGCGGTCAGGTCCAACGTTGCGTGCGGTTGCGGAAGTTCGAGAAATTCCCTTTTTTTTCCCGATCAGAAGAGTTTTCAGAGTTGGCCAAAGTTGTTTGGTTTTCTTAAATATTTTTTTTTTTTTTCAGTCAGGATTTCAGAAAATGTCAAAAAAAATATTAAATGTTGTATTTCTTGTAGGAAGCAGATGCCTTTTACCTACCTTTGTGTGTGTATATACCTTGTTCTGGTACGGCGTTGTTTGTGTTAAACCCCCTCTTGCTAGGTTTAAAAGAGGTGCTATAAAGAGGAGATTATTGTATTTTCTTAGGTTAGTCGAGCAAAATGCCGCCCGCTGCCCGCGGCGTCGCTGGTCGCCCATGGAGGACAAAGGACCTAGGTTGGAAGAGAAGAACCCCGTCTTCCGAGGCGCCCGGGCCGTCCGGAGGTTGAGGGTTCTTTAGAAGGAAGTTTAGTTAGAAGGTAGACACAGAGACTTTCTTTAGAGGAGGTAGAGGTGTATTAGAGGATAGGGGGAAGGGAAGGGTCCTCCAGGGACTGCTAGGCTCAGCTGACTGCCAGCCCTTGGCCTTCCCCCTCTGTTCCCAGGGCTTCTAGCAGCCAGGCCAGGTCCAGCTTTTCCCTAGGGCTAGGCAAGGTGCCAGCCCCTGTGCTGCTTCAGGCCCTGTTCAGAGTGATTTAATGCTTAAGATTTAGTGAGACCTAATTATGCTGAAGATGCCTGATGAGTTGATTAGGGTTCTATGCCCAGATGACAATTTGAGCAGGATTCTGATGCTTCAGAGGAGTTTTGGGGATTTTCTGATTTCTTGTGGATTTCACTGAAGATTTGGCTTCTCCTCCTGAGGATTTTCATTCTCTGAGGTTTCTCATCTCATGAGGGAGGATTTCCATGGAGGATTTTCTTTGGGATGGAAGGTCAGATTTTCTTAGGAATATTTTATTTATTTTGTTTTTTTTTTTAATAGGCCTTCTGTTCTTAGATATATGCCTTAGGTTTTTGTGTTTTTAGCCTGCTTCTCTGTTTCTTTGCTGTTGCCTCCTGTGTTTCTTGGGTTCTCTTGCTCACTTCAGGCCAAGTTAAAAATTATAGGATTAAAACTGAGACTGGACCAGAGTTGGGACTCCAGGTTCAGGGCTAAAGAGTTAAAACTTCTCCTAAGTTCAAAGGCGGTTCCTCGGATAAAAAAGAGGTTTAGAAAGGACAAAGAAAGAAAGTTATTTTATTCTTCAGGGAAAGGCATGAGCCATGAGGGCTTCAAATCATCATGGCTCACAACATTGCCAACAATCTTAACAACTATGCTAACTGGTAGATCTATATCAAAAGGTACAATAGAAGATATAGTCTTTCAAGGTATCTAGGTAAGTGCATTATATTTCATGTAAGGTGTTTCTGAACAGGTGGGTAACTGCTCAGGCAATGTTCTTTTGATGCTGTACATGCTTGCTCTTCTGTTGGTTCACACCTGGGTTCTGGATGAGCAGGTCACTGGGCAGCTTAATGCAAGGAGACTGGATGTGTTTTTGCAATCTGTTGTGTTGTTTTTTTTGGTTAAATGAAGCAGTTTGTAGAAATGGAGAGGACTGTGTAAGAGTATTTGCACTGTGGAGCTTAAGCTTTAAGCACAACCAAGTTTAGTTAAAATGGACAACAAAGGGTGATAATTATGAAACATGCCAAGGGGGGTTAGGAGTATCTAGCCTTATGATTCCCAGTCTAGAGGGGTAAAGGGGGGATGAGAACAGGGGTCGGTCTCAGGGCTCTAGTAGGCAGGGACAGACCAGGCGAGGGAGGAGCCTTTGGTGAGGGCCCTTTTCAGCCCTCCAGAAGGGGCCTTTTCCAAACACTGACCTTTCAACTGAGAGAACCTTCTGAATTACCAAAGACTTTGGGGGAAGACCTATGGGTTCATCTGTGAGACAGGTTTTTTTACCACCCATTCCATAAGTCAAATTAGACATTCTCACCCTTTTCTTTTCATTACCATACAGGTATTCTTTCCATAAAAGCTCCAGACATAATTTGAAGCTACCAGACAGAAGCCTATGACAGGAAGGGCCTGGGTGTTCTTCTAGCTAAGGGGCCACCAAAACCTACTATAACATGACCGGCCTTTAGTTTGGAATCCTCAACAATCCTGGTGCCAAAAAGGGAACAAGTTTCTGACATTACAACACCTTTTGCTCTGAAATGGGCAAAGATCAGACATTGGGGCGAAGTTCAAGATGCTGATATTTTCATCTTCCTATACCTTCTAGTGCAGAGGTATCTCTGATCTCACTTTTCTCTATCATGGCCTTGGCTATCAATTCTCCTCATTGGTAGTCACTGTCAGGCTTTGGCTAGTCTTAGGCTCAGTGATTTTCTTCAGTCCTACAGAGTATATTGCCTTTGTCACCTTATTACCCAGTGATCTGGATTCCCCTGATTCTTCAGCAGATTGCCTTTCAGCTTTTGGAATATTTGAGCTCAGTGCTTAGTTGGGCGGGGTGGCCTGTCTTCAGGACACGAAATCAACTAGTGTTATGAAATATGTTGTGCTATCTGGTACCAGATCTGAGATGGCTTACATTTGGCTTGAATGAAAAAACTTTCTAAAAGAGAGATTCCAACACCCAACCAGAAAGTCTGACATCAGTCAACAGTCCTGGCTCAAGGCTTTTCCATCAAAGGACACACAGGAAATTCTTCCCTTGCAATTCCAACAACTATCACATCAGGTCCAAGCTGACTGCAAGATCAGAAGCACCTCACACATCTCTGCCGGATCTGGTATTCTTCTAATTCCAAACTCCAAAAGGAATTATTTTTTTGTGGTGGCATCATGGGTGAATCACAAGATAAGGGCTCAGCAATGACCAGTAGTGACACTGCTTGCAGCGAAATGCCTAGACAACAACACAAAATTCACCCGAACAAGAGCAATTCTGTGTGGATACAGGACTGTCACCCTGTGGACCCACAGCATCTACATATCAACTTGACAAGAGATGTTTGACACAGGTGCCTTTGAGAGCATTCATTTCTCCCAGGACAGGTGAAAGGACAGTGCAGGACACAGGATAACACAACAGGCATTCCATGTGGTACATCACACAGGGAAATTTGCCATGCATTATACGGAATAATTTTTTCAACACTGCTTTCAGCTGCTCTCACAACAAGCATGGTAACTCTTCACATCAGGGCATGGCCGAGTGCAGATGTTCATAGCAGACAAGTTATGATCACCAGTGGGAGGGATCACTCCAGTGTAATTGGATTCACATGTCTCAGCAATCTTGCAGCAACTGACAGAACATTAGCAGATGTGTTTTAAGAACAAATAGCTTTCCAACCAAAAGCAAAGTTTGGCAAAAAAAGGGCTCAAAAGTGACAGAGGGTCGGTCCTTCTTCCTTCAGTTGGTGTCGTCTTCATGTGTGCAGACTCCAATCTCTTCCTCTCCTCCTCTTCATACTGCTAAAGAGGTCAAAGGATGAAAAGGAGTCATCAATCTAAGTCTTCATGTGTATGCCTTTCTCCCTCTTATTAAGAAGAAGTCTGGTAAAGAGTAGTAAATTCCCCACCTGTTTTCACTCTTTGAATGAAAATTCCGGTCACATCCTTTCCATACCAAGCTTGGTTAATCTCATCTCAGCCCTTTTCATATCCTGTTTTGACTCTACACCTCTTTGAACTACACTCTTGTTCCTTGAAACTAAGTTTCAAGCTTCAAGTGGAAGCCTTCAGAAAAAGTAGTTGCAATGTAAGCAGAGATTTTGTTTTGGAGAAGTTTTGAGGATTGAATGTGTGAGGGAATTCCTTTGAGGAGGTGAAAGAAGATACATTTTAGTGTAAGAGTGGAAGGGGATTAGGAGCTTCTCTTTCATTAAGTTGTCCCATCTTTCTTTTGGGATTCACAATTTCCTCCTTTGTTTGTTATGATTCTTTGTCTTGATTGTTGTGATTCATTGTTCAACAAAGAACCTCCTTGGGAGGCCTAGAACTGTTGGACTCCACAGTTAGTTTCCTACTCCTGCTTGGGACCTCAATTACTGTCTTAAAAACTGCTCTACAACCTTTTTGCCTGCAGCTACTGCTTTTTGAAAATATTACCTCCCTGCCTTGGTTTTTTTGTTGGGCCAACCCTCTGAATGAGCCTTTCTTGATGGAGACTTGGATGCTGGGTATCTTTCGTTCTAATTTTTCCTTTAGTTTTAATTTATGAACTTAGTGTGTTTTAGTTATTCTTATGCATGGTTTAAAGTTTTTCTTTGTTGCATTCTATTCAACAAAGAAAGGTTTAGAGTTCTTTGCAAGGAAAAGATTAAGTACACAGGCAGTGTTTCTAGGCAGTTAAACAGGACTTAGGATTTTGTTTAAGTGTCAGCAGGGTTTCAGCCTTTTGTTTTTTCTTTTTGATGTTTTTCGCAGGTTCAATAAACTTTTTTTATTCCTAAAGGAGATTCAGGTTTTTTGTTATTTTGTTTTTCATTTTGTTTAAAGTACTGGAGGTTCTCTCAACATTCTAAAGGGCTTTTTGGTTCTTCACTTGGACTTGGCTTACTTGGGTTTATTTCATTTTTCTCTAAGCATTACCACCTTAGTTCAGACTCATTATCTAGGCATTATTGCCACTGCTACCTTTTTTAGCAGGACCTCATTTTATCCTGCATATTTGGCAGCACATTTTGGCAGCTACCTCTTGGCTACTCCTGCTTTTTTCTCTTGCAGTGCTCCCTTTTGAATGCTGCTTTATCTAAGCAGTTGCTTACCACAGTTATGCATGTATCCATTAGAAGATGTTTTAGTCGCCTTTTTTCCTTCCCTCTGTGTAATCTTTTAGTGGTGGGATACTACAGTTTGTCCCCTGATAGTTTAATAGTGTTTTGTTGTAAACATTTGTGTGTGCAGGGGTTTGTTAAAGTTGTTGGTTTGTATTTTTACCCTGTTTTACCCTCTTTGGTGTCTGGTGGTTTTGTGTTTTTGATTGATTCCTGTTTCTGGTTGTCGCATTAGTATGCGGCGGTGGCTTGGGTTATGGCGCATTTGGGTCCAGCGATTTCTGGCACAGCCAGGTTATCTGACACGTTTGAGGACAACGTATACTCCATCCTATGGGACTGCAGCAATGTGGGTATTAGAAAAGACTAGGGATAGAGCAATGTGGACTTTCATGTGGGAGGATGTTCTTGGAGTCTGACATAGCCTTGGAGGCTATGGTAAAAGACTAGTGAGTGAGAAATTCTCAGGACACTGTTGCTCATTTATCTGTCTCTCTTTGGGGTAGTACAGTTGATAGTTATCACCTGATGGCACAGTTCTTGAAACAGATTTTTTTCAGCAGTGATAAAGAGTCACACAAGCAGCCTTCAGCTGCACTCGTAGAGGATACAAGGAGGGACTCTCAGTTCTTTGACTCTTACTTCTAAGGGAAGGAAACATATGCTGACTTCCAGAGTTTTTTTAGAGTACAACTGCAAAGAAGTGGTTTAGTAAACATGCATCTGTGTCCTTTAACTTCAGAGTATTTGTCAGAAGACGAAGGTGTAAAAAGAAAAAGTGGGCCTGCAAAACTGAAAGTGCAGCTTATTTTTAAGGGCTTTTAGTGTCCCTCACAGACCATGTTTCTACTTGTCTCAGTAAGTAAAGGAATATAATGGAGGTTAAGAATGGGCTTGCCAGATCCTTGTCTGTTCTGTGAGATAGGCTTTCAGTGACACATGATGTTACCATGCTCCACACTGCGTGAGGATGTCTTTAGCTGTGGAGGGAATTAGTATATTTTGCCTTGTTTAAGAGAATCTGCCTATTTTTGAGAGATTTATTGGAAACAGCAGAAAATCACAAGAAAATCGACCATCAGCAACTCTTTTACATATGCAGTTACCATAATGAGTAGATATTTTTGTCATCAGCAATTATTCTTTGATTTATTTTTTTCATCACCAACTTCTTTGATGGTGAACGTATGACACTCGTGTCAAAGGTGACACACCACAACATTTTGGGTGACACGCCAGCATTCACCAACACCTGAGTTACCAAAGAAACTGCTTTTGCATTCATTGCTAGTGTGAAGTGCATTGAATTATTTTGTCCCAGGAGCAAGTTCAACAACACTGCTGCAGAGGTAAAGAAATTATTAACATAGGTTCGTACTAAGCTAACTGCCCTTGCGAGCCATTTTAAGCCTAGCCAATTATCCCTTGTGAGATTCAAACCCTGCACCCTGTGTTTGTAAGGCAAACACCTTAACCATTAGGCCACCCTCCCACATCGAAGATTATTTTGGTATACTGTCTCAATAGAGTCTGCAAAGGGCAGTGCTGCTACTGTTTTCTCTTTGTGGTTACACTGCTACAAAGGGCAAGTAGTCTGCATTTCTAAGTGTGTGCTGTTTTACATTCCTCTCTACTATCCCTCTTAATCCCTCCTAAAACTGGCAACGTTTTATACTTAAGGACAATAATTAGATTTGCAGACTTATTTTACTTCAGAAAATGTATATTAATTCACGTTCATTTTTTTCTATCAGTGTCTCAGATTAATAGTACTAATAGTTTAAAACTGTCCATGTCTCTTATTTCTAGATTTGTCCCTAATTCTGTTGAGATTTATCTCTAATGTATTGAGAGCTATGCTGTTTTATTTCTTTATATTTATTTTATTTTTGTTATATATATATATATTTTTTGGGGGGGTTGACATGCCAGTAGAGTCAAGTTAGGCATTTTCCTAATTTTTGACATGCAAAGCCCAAAAGGTTCACCATCACTGACCTACTTTATCCTTTTCTGTGTCATAGGGAAGGTGTAACCCATCTCAGCAAGCAGCTCTGAATTAGACACCAGCCTGTTGTATAACACACACACTTAACACACAATTAATAGCCAATTTAGGTTATCAGCAGTTTGCCTGTCAGCATGTTTTTTGGGTGAAGGAGGAAACAAGAGACTCAGATGAAACATTTGGGTGCAAAGGAAGCTAATACAAGGTTTATGTAGACGACATCCTAGCTAGAAACCAAACTAGAGAAGCAGTGTAAGCAACAGTGCTAACTGCTTCACTATTGTGACGTTCTATCAACATCTTTATTGTAAGTTATTTAATCTGTTCTTCTGAACATTTATACCTTTTAATAATAATGAATTGCCTTTTGCTACTGGTCTGGGCAGTCTACAGTGAAAGGTATAGAGGATAAGGCAGAAATCGGGCTCCACTTTGTGAGAAATGGAAGGAATTCTAAATTAAGATGCAGGCAAGTCAAGCATCACACCACCCTAGCAGAGAATAACAACACCAGTTCTTCTACTTCTAGGAGATTAAGAAAAAAAGTACTAACTAATATTTCTGCAAATATAATGATTTACACTACAAACATATATGTACTTCCTCATTACACAGACCCACTGCCTGTCTTTCTTGATCCATGATATGTGTTATACAGCTAAGCATCTGAGCTGTACACCGTGTGTCATTTTTTAAATTTTGTTTTTGCCAGTGGGAAAGAAATGAAGTACTCTTGTCTATTTTTTGTGCACAGATGGGTGCTACTCAACTCAGGATAGCTTTTATTATAGTGCTTTATCACAGAGCACTTTACAAAATGGATGACATTTGAACAATCAAATTATAAAAGGAAAAAAATGGAACCACTATCTACTAAATACAATATATTTCAATACAGAGATGAAACAAAGTATTAAAATACTAATAGTATGTAAGCATTAAGGTAATGATGAACAAAATAAAATATACATTCACATTAAAGTTAATGCAAACATAAAATCAGTATTTCAGAACCAAAATGAAATGACATTTCAAGTAAATAATTTGCTTACAGAGTGCAACACATCATACAGTATTGAACTCTAAATAAGGAAAAGCAATCCAAAAATGAAGGAAGAATGAACTGGTAAGTTGAGAAGGTTTATAGGCAACAAGACAATGTCAGTTTCTAAACTCCCAACTATATTAGCAAAAATAATGCAGCTTTAGAACCACATATGAAATCAGTACACATCATACACATTATAATACAAGATTTGAATCTTTACAATAATGGTATTAAAACACAGTATCTAACATCACTAATTCATTGCTTCTAAAGAAGCTTCTAAATCTTGTGTTGCTGTATTGTAAAAGTCATGATGATTTGATAAAGGATGTCACAATACCTCTGTAATACAGTGTTTGTCATTGGACCATTATGGAATTTCTCATTTTGTCTGCCAGGTTATACATGAGGAGAATCCTACATTAGTTAGGAACTTGTGGG
Source organism: Protopterus annectens (assembly GCF_019279795.1). Classification (NCBI taxonomy): domain Eukaryota; kingdom Metazoa; phylum Chordata; order Ceratodontiformes; family Protopteridae; genus Protopterus; species Protopterus annectens. The sequence goes on along the minus strand of NC_056739.1, from coordinate 778,113,802 downwards.
TTCAGGTTGCAATCTTCTAAGACAAGGTAGTGCCACTGAACTCTTTTCATTAAGGAAACCTTTGGCTAATACTAGCAGTTCAGCTGAACTTGGGCGGGTTCTTTATGCTACCCTCATCCCAATTCCTCTGGATGGACATGTCTGGTGAGTACTGGACCATGCCTGAGGTCTTCCTTAGTTAAAGGGCTGTGGTCTGCCTCAGACAGGGTTTCACATAATTTTGAACAAACTGGTTGCATGAGTTTCAGAAGCTTCTGCATAAGGGAATGTTGCAGCTGAGGTCAGGGAGTACTATTGTATGGTTCTCATGTAACTGTGAAAGTATTTAAATATTTTTTGTGTTTGTTTTTTCTTATTCTTAATTTATACAAAGTACTAAACTACTACTAAATATGTTTATTGCTCAGTGAGATTACTTGACTAACAGAAGTTGTTTGTTTACTTGTGAATTTAAATAACTCATGCATCGCATTATAATGTTCTGTTCAACAGTCTTTCAATGATATTTAATTTTGTATTAGCATTTTTGTTAATAACACTGTACTTGGTCCAAGGAACAAGCCCACCTATCCACTTACAAAAATAAATAACTATAAAAAAGCAAATAATCACTTGCTCCTAGTTATGTGAGAGGAGCACAAATCTTTGAGTCCAGATGCTTGCATAGATATTAATTTATTATCAGTGAACATTTTTTCGAACAGACAGCCGAATGCCCTAACACAGGGGCAGAGTCAGTAAGACAGACCCCAGAAAGCAACCAAATCCAGAGGTTTATACATCACACCAAAAAAAAGAGGGATAGAGTTGTGGCACAGTTTCTGTTAGCTTATGGAACAAGCTGCCGCTCTATATTAAACTGCATATTTCTATGATTAAGATATCACTGCATGATTTTATGGTGAAAAGGGAATACAGATGTGGTTCAGTCTTGCTTTCTAAAGATCAGTAAACTGCAAACCTAATATTTAAATGTATGAAACTTTGAGGATCAGTCACTGGGTCTTTTTTACATAAAAAGAAAATGTGTAATTTTTATGGTTTTCGCTCAAGCTGATGTTGCTTTGGCAAGACCTCAGCTGAGGTGTCTGTTGCATGCATTCTCTTCTCCCTCTAAAATTAGCGTATAACACAACAATATTATAACTGTAGTGTAATATTATCTGATAATATTTACTTTAAAGGTTTTGCATGTATTCATCTTCTGTGCCTGTCTCTCGGTAGTTCTCATTGGTGACATGATGACAGTGCATTGCTAAAGACAAAAAAGGGGTCTTTCTTGATGTTCTTACAGGGATTGGGATATAAGTCTTGTCTGAAAGAAGTGAGAAACAATCCTCCCCTACTGTCTGGATGAGTAGTTAGCATCTCAGGAATGACCTGCAGTACTGCACGATAGATTCCATTATGGCTGAAGCAGTCTGGATATAGAGCACTGTCACCTTCACATGCTGCTACATAGATATAATTACTTGACACAGAAATTTGTTCAGGTATGTGCAGTTATGATAAACACATCCCTCAGCTATATTTTTCCCTTAAAAAACATTCGGTCTTTATTGAGCTCCTGGCCAAGTCCAGATTCTCTTCTTGGAAGGAATAACTGAGTCCCTTCCTCTGTTGGAAAGAAGAAGGTGATTCCATTTCTACTTTTTTTCTTTTTTTCAGAAGGGACTGGTAGTTTTTATTTCATTTTGTCCCTCAACAGCTTCACTAAATGCAGTAGTAATGTTATATTCCTGATGACTGGTCTCTGTTGTGAAGGAGGTGATGCTGTAAGGCAGTTGCATGGTAATAGTAGACATCATGGACGCCAGTTTCTGGGGCCCTCACCAGTTGTTCATTTCATTCACTGTGGTTAGATTTCAGTTTCCACATGATTTGAACTACTGTCAGCACACAAGAGTATTTTCAATGGTCCTTACTATAATAGCAGAGTTTGAAAGAGAACCAGAAAGTTCTGCAAGTATTCCCTTACATGGACAACAGGCTTCCAGTAAGTACATAAAAAGGATTACCTATAGTTGACATTGCTTGATTCCTTCTTTAGTTGTTAAACCCTGAGATCACTTTAAAGCGAGAGATGTCCTCTCTTGTCCCAGCATCAAGAATTTTCGTGATTGGGGTGTATGTAGATACTCTTCAGTGTAGGTTGTTTGTGCTTGCCCATGAAGTCATGTTCTTGGAACTGTCATTGAATAAAAAAATGAAAATTCAAGACTCTATGTCAGAAAATCCAAGACACGGCAAATATATAATTCACAAAAACACTCCGGACTATAGAAATGCTCATTTATTAAAAAGCAACACAAAGCTTTGTGTTGCTTTTAATAAATGAATGTTTCTATAGTCCAGAAAGCTTTGTGTTGCTTTTTAATAAATGAGCGTTTCTACTGTCATTGGGTATACAGACGTGAGTATAAGCCTGAACTCTTCTCTGTACCTCAACCTCAAGGCTAAGCTGCCACTGTCTTCACAGTTGTATTTGTTCACAAATATAAGGATGTTTAAGTGGACAGTGAGCTGTTAGTGCCTGCAGTTGTCACAATTTTCTGGACCTTCTGCTGTCAACAAACGTTATTATGTGACTGATAATTTCCACCAGTGTTTGTGGCATTACCCTTCCTGTTACTGAACCCTGTCATAGATCCTTATAATGGATGCTTAGTTGGTAGGGTGGCAGGCCAGCTACGCTTCTTTCTGGAGCAGGCCCCCCCAGGAAAGCAAGTTAGAAATAAACTTCTGAAGGTGGTGTTTGTTTCTGTACAAGCTCTGGAAAGGGAAGTGTGACAAAAACCTCTTCTGCTGTGCTTACACAGCCAAGTCACAGAAGGTTGCACATTCCTGTTGTTCTGTGCAAAGAAGTGATGCATATCTGCCAGCCTACATGAACAAACAAGGTGTCAAACTCCTGTAACCCTGTGCATAGTGGGGATTAAAATTTGTCACAGTGCCACAGACCAGGGTACACAAACATGCAAGGTGCTGTCCTGTAATCCAGTGTACAGAGGTGATGGGCATTTGCCACAGTCTCACTGTCCAGAGAACATGAATAGGCAGGGTGGCACACTTCTGTAACCCCATGGAATGAGGTGATGGGCATCTGCTTTAGTACTACAGACCAGGGGATGTGTACAATCAGGGCAGCACATTCTTGTAATTGTGCATAGGTGATGAACATCTGGAAAAGTACCACATACCAGGGCATTTCCACTGCATCCCTATGGGAGGTGAATATGCTGGTGGATACCCTTAGCCATGTTTTTCCAACCATGTGTTTTTTTAGAAATGATGATAAGGGAAACCTGTCTTTCAGGAACAAGACTGAATGGATGTTGACATTTTCACTCTCCCCCATGAGCCAGCTTCTCCCTCAGTTTTGCTCAGTACATCTTAGAAGAATTGGTGATAGGGACAATTCTTGTTTGCTTTTTGTTTTTTCCATTTCTTCTTCTTCTTCTTCTTCTGCTTATAAAATTCTGCATAGAGATACAAGAACGTACCCTTGTTGCCCTTTGATTGCTGAGACGATTGAGGTTTAGGTGTTGGATCCCTGGCAGTGCAGGACCATATCCAAGTACAAGCAAAGGAAGCTCCTGCTTCATTTGAGTTAACAGCTGGTTCCATATTTGGGTGTTGCTGCCCTGTTAGCTTGCCTGATACTGTAGGGCCTAATACCAAACGTACAGCAGATGACTGAAGCATGTATATATCCTCCCACATGTCAGACCTACAGTCCTGTGTAGATGATGTTCTCCAACTCGGTGGAAAGGTATCTTAAAAGCTGATTCTCACCCACCTTAAATATATGACTTGAACATTGGCTATCTTACAGTCAAGGTGCATTTTTTTTCTTTGCTTGCCATTTTAGCACATTATGATCTCGATGGCATAGCTGTAGCCTAGCACACTTGCATAGGTTTTGCCGTTTTAGTACATTATGATTTTGTTGATAGCATAGCTGTAACCCAGCACACTTAGAATAGCTCCTTAAGGAGATTCTGCATCATTGATCACCTTTACAGAATTCTCTTCCTCCTTTGGTCCTTAACTTCATGAATGAGAGGTTTGCCTGTCCTCCATTCAAACTGGCTAGTTCAGCATATCAGAAGGTCATCTCTTAAAAGATACTGCTATTATAAACTGGAGTTGCAGAGCCTTAGGGGAATCCTTATTTGCCTTTTACAGTGTTGCCACTTTTATGAAGCCTTTGATAAATGTAGCTAAGCAACCCCTACCCAGGTAATCTGCTACAACATTTTTTTCTCAACAGGTGAGTAATTGTCCCTTAACCAACAAGACTACTTCACAATGAAAGGTTAGTCTTTCCCTTTCTCAGAACCCTTTCTAAGAATGTCAGAGAAGACACTTATGTCATAGCCACTTGACCTTTGATTCACACATTCATCATATATTACTGCTTGGACTACAACACCAGAAGGTCAATCTTCATTTGGTCACTTAATGCTTAGGACTGAACCTTCTAAGCCCATTATTTTCAGTCCTTCCTCTGACTCCTTCATACCTTAGATGTTTGGTGGTGCTGGTTGTGAGCTTTTACAAACACTGACACTGTAGGCGGCCTTCAAAGTTAGACATAACAGGTATGTGAGCACTTACCATATTAGTTGATTTATCAGAAGGTCTCCTGCAGTGAGTGCTTAGTAGCCGCCATGTTTCCTGCTTTTGTTGTGCTGCCCTTTCTGCACCGACCATCACAGATGGACTGTTCTGTAAGTTGGTCAAGTATATATTTCCATTTTTTTTTTATTACATTTTTGGTGTGCTCTCTAATTGTCTTTACAGTCAAAGTGGGGAGTGCTGGGTATACCCTCTTAGCCAAGCATGTGGCATCATGGTGTGTGCCTGTAGAAAGCTCTAGTTGTCCTAAACATTCATTTTAAAGACTTGAAAAAAATTCTGCAGATTGGTATCTCAGAAGAGTGGCTGACATCTTGCAGATGATCTGATGAATTTGTACAAACCATATTTATGGTGTATGCACTGTATAACATTTTTTTTAAAATAAGGTGGTTTAGCACTAAAAGCATTTTGAAAAAGGTGTATACCCAGCTTCAATTTGACACACTAATGTGTGATCCCAGTAGTATGTATTTAAACATCAGGATTGTGGTATCTTGTAGACTATTTCTCCCAAACAGGGCAGTCTCAGAGTGGATAAATATAAGTTGCAGGGATGGAAGCCTGTTCTCTATATTTGGAAGATGTGGGGTGGCTTGCCTCCTTGCAAAACTTCATTTTAATTTTTTATTATTGTCAAATGTGATCCTTTTCAACCCTTGCGCTCTTCTGTGATTCCAGTTATAATGGAGTCTGAAAAAACTTATACAAGAATGCTGTACCAAGCAGGTGTTTTGCCTAAGTAAAGGTATGCTTTTATAACAGCTCTGTAGTCCGACTCTTGATTGCTCATTTGATTTTTCCTGCATCCACTTTGATTCAGTTCTGTTTGCTGAAGTTGTTTTCTGGATGTGTCACTTAATATGTCGGTGTATTGTGATGTGTGCCATTTCCAGGATTGTGTTTCCTTTGAGAAAAAGAACAATGAAAATAAGCACTTAAAAGTACACTGCAATCTTTCTCAGAGTTATTATATATCACGAAGGTAGGGTGGGGCGACTCCTGTTAGAAAAAAAGTTCTTTCAGGTCTGTGTATCTTTAAACTTTTTTGTTTATTCTATTTTTGTTTGTTTTTTTCTTCACTGCAAATCTGTTTCACTTATGAGGGACTTTGAAATTTAAAATAATACACTTGCAGCTGAAATTCAAGCTACAGGGAAAGCATGTCAACAAATATATATATGCGTGTGTATATGTATAGATATATGTGTGTGTGTGTGTGTGTGTGTGTGTGTGTGTGTGTGCGTGCGTGCGTGCGTATATATATATATATATATATATATATATATATATATATATATATAATATTATGGTTCCTTTGCGTTTGACCGAATATACATTTGTTCAACAAATGCAGAGGTGTGATTTAATGTTGACAGTACTGATGGCTAAATGGTGCATATGTCAATGGTATGGAATGTTGATACAGGTAAGTTGGATTGGGGGCTGAGAGCATGTGTTTGTGTTTGTGTTAGGGTTAAGGTCAGGGTCGTGGATGAGTGAAAGATGGGTGTTGTGTGTTTGTGTGTGAGTTTGAGTATTTTAGTGTAGGGGTAAAGGTTAGGTTACGGGATAAAAGTAGCATTGTTTGTGTGTGTTTGTGAATGTTTATGTGTCTGAATCTGTCTTGAGTAGTGGCTATGTTATACCCCTCTGCACTACCTTAGTAATGGGTGCAAACTCTAACTCTGTCCCTTCCCCCACCCTAACCCTACACCTAAACGACCTTAAAACTTTCCGGTAACACCTTCACTATTCAGACAAATTTGAGGCTAGTGTTATGGGGGTTTTAGTTTTAATATCGGGAGTGAAAATCGTTTTTCTCTCGATATTATTGATTTCATTTTTTTTCATTGTTGTATATGATTGAACCTGTTTTGTCTGTGTTTTACATTTGACATTAGGGTGATTCAGTCATACACAATAGGCGCATACATATATATATATATATATATATATATATATATATGTATAGAGAGAGACAGAGATACAATTATATAGACACACACACACACACACACACACACACACACACACACACACACACACACACACACACACACACACACACACACACATGTATACTTGCACTTTTATGGTTTGCTTTCTTGTACACTGCCAAGGAAGGTATTTATCCCACAATGTCACTAACCCCTTATTCCTGCAAGTCACCAGCAATGTGACATCATCTTCTCTCTGTTCATTCCCTACATACGTTACGTGCAGATGGATACTCTCAAACTGAAGTTTAGCTAGCACAGGGTGTTGGCAGATGTCGATTGGTGGATAGGTGGTGGCAGTACTCATGTCTTTATGACTGTACTGTGTTTTTATGGATAGTTTAGGACTTTTTTTACATTTTGCACCTTAAATTTGAGTTGAGGAGTTCCAGATCGAGGAGCACAACCTAGAGGTCAGTGGCGCCAGATAGGGGAGCTGCATCAGGCACTAGATGAACCAGCTACAGCTCTGCACATAAACCTACTTACATTTGTGCTATAACTTTTGTCTTTTGCTGCTGGAAATAAAAGGCTGAATACAGCAGCCCGCTTTCAGTAGCAAAACCATTTAAAGAATGTCATGTGTTGCATTTTCTCCTTCTCCCTTGTAAGCATTTCCATTGCATACCCAGTTTGTGGAAAAGTCTGGGAAATGGCAGATGCACGTTTTAGCACTAAATGCATACATAATGTTTGTAAAAGAAGATATACAAATTTGTGCTTAAAAAGAAATTCATAATGTAGCACACAAAATTTCCTAGTATCATTCTGAATGATCACAGTACATACTTTACAGCTTGGTTGTTTGCTCCCCATTCTCTTAGGTTCATATTTATTTATTTATTAATCTAAGAGGACCTTTATCAGACTAGCCACACATTTCCACTGAGTCTCTAGACTTAATAGTTTAGTACCAAGTCTTCTGTTTTGCTGAAGTATTGTATAATCCTAGGTGGAATAATCCTTAAGTATTGTGCAATAACCCTTATATGAGTATGAATAGCCTTAACCCTGGGGCAGGTATTAATTTTTATTTTTTTTGCTACTTGCCTTTCAGTTTTCTTCCTTCTGAGTGCCTCATTCTGTTTTATTAGTGACAGAAAGCTGAGAACTGTGGGTCTACAGAATGCATCATACCAGTTCTTGTCCCCTACAGTTCCAAATGTGTTACAGTGTGGGATAAATGTCTTCCTTGGCAGTGTACAGAAAAGCAAATCGTAAAAGTGCAAGTGTGGATGTATGTGTGTGTATGTGTGTGTGTTTGTATGTGTGTGTGTGTATGTGTGTGTATGTGTGTGTGTTTGTGTGTGTGTGTGTGTGTGTGTGTGTGTGTGTGTGTGTGTGTGTGTGTGTGTGTGTGTGTGTGTGTGTGTGTGAGTCTATATATATATATATATATATATATATATATATATATATATATATATATATATATATATATATATATATATATATATATATATATATATATCCATATATGGGTCTACTTGAAAACACCAACATGCCAAAACATCGACGACAAGAACACCGAGACTGGAAGACTGACAACTGAGATGACTGACAGTTTAAAAGCCCGACTCTGAGAACACTGACATGTTAAGGTAAGTGTGTGATAGTGACAGACTTTAGTGTTAGGGGTGGGATAAGTGAGTTAGGGTTAGGGCGTGGGTTAGGTGAGTGTGCGATAGTGATGGTCCTTAGGGTTAGGGTTTGGGTTAAGGTTAGTGCATAGATAGTTGTGTATGTAAGGTTTAGTGTAGGTTTGTAAGGTTTTTGGTGTGCTTGTGTTGTGTGCGTGTTTTTCGGAAAAGGTATTTGTTTTGTTTTGTTGATTGTGGGGATTGTGGTTTGTCAGGCATGTGAAGTTTTGTGCTTTTAAACTGTCGGTCATCTCAGTTGTCGATCTTCTGGTCTCGATGTTCTGGTGTTCTCGTCATCAGTGTTTTGGCGTGTCGGTGTTTTGAAGTAGACCCATATATATATATATATATATATATATATATATATATATATATATATATATATATATATATATATACATATACACACACACACACACACACACACACACACACACACACACACACACACACACACACACACACACATGTATATGTTTTCTTTATAACTTCAAATTCATTTGCAAATGGATTAAACGCGTGGCAGTATTTCAAATTTCTCCTGTATGTGTATAATGATGATTTTTTTCTGTGTATGACAGACTGCTGCTCAGCAACATTGTACTATAAAAAAATTAAAAAAGTGTTGAGTAACTCTTCACTTTGGTTTAAAAATGTTCAGCCATCAATACACAACCTGTGCAGCGCTGCCCTTGCTCTGTGACTGTTTGCACCACTGGCGCTTGTTAACAGTCCAGCACTGCCATAACAGAAGTATTCCCCCCACCCACAACTCTAGCTCCAGAGTTAATTTAAAGCTGAGTGTCCTCAAAGGGGCTGTCTTCATAAGGAAATAGCTCAGGAAATAAATAAAATAGCCTCACTTGGACTGTATCGCAGTTTCTCAGCTTAAGACTTGTAATGTTGCTCTCAGGAGCAGAACCTTATTCTTTTGCATATTTCTGTGATGTACTGTATTGAAAAGGACCCGGACAGGGTTGTGATATAATTATAAAAAGTTTTTTTTCCTCTGTGAAGGGGAAGTGGATGGTTATGGCTCAGGGACTTTTGTTGGAATATACCAGAACCTCTGTACTATAGGGACTTTTGTTGGATTACACCAGAAACTCAGTACTATTTACTGGAATAAGTTTACATTTGCCTCCTGCATTACATGGTTGTGCAAGATGACCAGTTTCATTGTGGTCCCTTACAGTGGAAAGTAATACTTGCGTGCCAGTCTAAGCATGCTAGCCTCTGTTGTGGAGGTGCTCATTATGAGCTACGATGTGTCCGATCCCAGTACATTTTGCTCTTTTTTATAGGCTTTCTCTTTAGGACACAATATTGTTTCCTTTTCTTAGCCTGACTGTGTATTAAAACACATTTTAATAATCACGTTCCGAACTAATTCAGCATTTAGGTGTTACTTATCCTGTGCGTCTACATAGTCCTCACCCAACAAAAATGTCATGAATATAGGTGGGTGGACATGATCTGTACTGATGCAACTTTTATATAGCTAAACATAGTTTATACCTTAAATCTTGAATCTCATAGCACATCATAAAGTAAAAGACATTGCAAAGCCCATAAAACTGTTGTATACTAAAGAGTGTTATTATTTTGAAGATAAGATACCCTGCGTAAATGGTTGCAAAAATTGTTTCTATTCACAGTCAATAAAGCATGCCCATTGTGCAACATTATTAAAAGCTTTGCTAAAGGTACTCCACCCCACAGATGTGTAAGTGGGCATTTGAACTGTTGAGTATAAATGAACCTGCACTCCATGTGGGTCATATTTGTAGTGGTACTGGGGGGAAGTACAAAACAAAGGGAAGCATTGCAAAACGTTACTTATAACAGTAGTGGTTAATAAACATGTAGGGCTGCTTTGGGTAGTCTGTGGATGTGTTTTACTTTCAAACCAAGTTTAGAAAGATCCCTGAGACAGGGCTGTGGTGACAGGTTACTGTTTCTACTGCACCTGCATTCTGGCTGACAGTTTTGGTATTTCACACAAGCTGAGATCAAGTACACTCAGTACCGCATACCAAAAGCAGCAAGCAGTGTGTTCCCTAACTTTTCTTCTGTCTTTAATGTATTTCTGAGCTGCAGTAACATCAGTGTGTAGAAAACGCAGATTCAGTCTTTACAAAGTGAACTGCTGATAGCAAAAATGGCCCATCTATAGGGGCAATTCCCTTTTTAGTCAATGAATTTTCACCGTGGAAAGAGTCAATATGCATTTCCTGTTGCAGTTTGGGAGCCAGTAAGCGTATCCATGATACCCCAGGATCTAGGCCATACATATCATATCGGTATATCTGCACGTATGCCAGTTTTTATACTTTGATGCCTTACTTGTGTAGTCTTTATGGTCTATTACCTGCCCTGCACATGAGCTGAAAAAATTCAAAATCTATGTTCTCGACTTAAAAAAATTGAACAAGCAGATTCTTCTTAGGTATGTGCATCCAGTCCCTGGAACCTCGAATTGCATGTCCTGCATATATCCTAACTTATTTGCATATGTGAATTAATTAAAGACAGTAATATTCAGAATAAATACATACATACATACACATTGTGAATGCAGTATATCCATTTGGTGCATTTAGGATGACAGTACTAGCTCTTAATTTGGAAATCTTAGTTAACAACCTATGTGTATCCATCTTTTATATATTTTCATCTGCAGTCACTTATTCCTGTTATTTTTTGAATTTCAAACACAGACTGCACTGGTGGAATAGAAGGGCAAAGCCCTGAGTACGTTCTAGGCAACCCACATTCAAGTTTTGGCTTGGAAGCTTGAAAACGCAGCTGGATCACACTTGGCACACTGACATGTCTTCCTTTTGGAAGCATGTAGTGTTGCCTGTTGTTGGGTGGGGCAGCCTGCTGTTATCAGCATTTTACAGAAGTGATGGCAAGGCAGTACTGACACCCATTGCGCATCCTATCCTCTGGTGTTTCAAGACATGCACAAGAGTTTAGGAATCAAGGTGAAAGCACTCCCCAGCAGCAGTATGATGCTACCCCAAGTGCCTCTGTCTTCTCACTGACCCTTAACATAGGTCAGAAATAGGCAGAGGTCATTAGGAGGTTCTGTAGACCCGGTGGATGAGAAGATGCGCTGGAATCAGTTGATGGCCAGCTGGGGTAGAGGAATGGGATAAAAAAAGAATAGGATACTTTTTTTCTCTTCTCTTTTTTTCAGCCATCCATCCAGTGGAACACTATCTTTTTCATAGTAGGTATATTTTACCAATCAGGACCAGCTAGGTCATAAAGTTGCAGTACCGGTCACTAAAGTGCTCAGTGCATCTGCAGTCAAACTTGCATGCTACTTTCTGTGATCAGAGGAAATCATCTGAATGTTACAACATATTCCAGTCTGTCAAAATAGGAGTGGCCTAAAGGTGCAGACAAATTGGGCCATCTTTCAAACGTATACATCCTTGGAAAGCCAGACATAGTGAGAACTGTAATAAGAGAACTGTATCCCAAAGGCAGTCAAGGCAGAGGTTGCTAAACAGACATAGCAGAAGAGAGGACACACAAAGACACATATGCATATGCATGCTCGCGCACACACTCACACACATAAACTCATGCACTTCACACACAGTACTACTAAATTTCTAACTAAAAATTCAACAGAGGACAAAAGAAAATGCCAGGTACCAAGCAGTTTTGTAACATTTCACACAGCAGTCACAGTCAAGGTACTTTACCTGGAATAAAACAAACACACACACACACACACACACACACACACACACACACACACACACACACACACACACACACACACACACACACACACACACACACACAAATTGTTAGGCTAGTGAAACCTATGTAACCTAAAAAAGTCACATTGAGAACTGGATAAATGTGTGACAGCAATAGGCCTGAATAACAGATATATGGCCTTTTAAAAGGGAAGAATCTTCCTAAGGTTTCCCTCCAAATGTTCATGTTGTCACCGAAGTGCAGATGAAGCAAGAAGTGAGAACCAGAAAAAAAAATATTCACTTCCTCTGCCCCTGGAGGCCTGAGGTTTAGCAGCAATATTTGGAGAAGACACAATGCTGAAGTCTGGAGGTGGGTCAGTGTACCTGAAAAAGTCCAAAGTAGGTGAGATATTTATTTGTTTTAACAGTGACCCTTCCAATTGTCCTGATTTTGATAACTGTAGCTTTCTGCAGTGGAAGGAGGCCTGAAACTTGGCAGACTTTAACTGTTGGTTCCCTTGTACTGACCGTTGTCAGGAACTCCTGTAGACAGCGGAAGACCACCTCTTCATTTAATGTGAGATCCAGCTTGATATAAAGGCTCTTCTCATGGTTAAAATGAACCTACAAAAAAAAAAAGTTAGCTTCTATAATGTAGCCTGTCTGGTTGATTTTTTTTCCAGTTCTCTAATGTAACTTTTACTATAACAAAATAAAATGACATCTGTGCAGTCCTGCTCTGAACATTTCTGGAAACTGGCCTTCATCCTGAAGTTTCAAAACTCCCTTAACTCCCACCCCCACAATTTTAATAGGAGTTTCAGTCTATTCCAGAAGTATACAAGAAACAAACCTCAAAAATAATCAGACATTTTACTTCTCATAACAGTTTAATTCACTCCTCAAAAAGTATAAAAAAAGCAACAGTCTTACCCCTATTCCGACTAACCCTGATTCCTTTGCATACTTGTTGATTTACTTCCACAAGGAACCCTCACATTGTGTTACCTCTTTTGATCCTAGTGTTTATTTTTTATTTTATTTTACATTTGTTAATCGGGGAAGTTCGACTGGATACATATCCATTTTCAGCGGAGGCACGGGGAGAAAAGTTCCACATTATGAAAAATTTAGTAACAATAAAAATGTAGGTTACAAGATATGCAAAATTTAACAATAAAATCTATTTACAAAAGTTTAGTAACACTTAAAGGAAAAAAAATGCAGGTTGCAAAGATCTCTAGAAAGTTAATAATAGGTCAAAGACAAAAGTCATATATAGGTTATATATCGATAGGAAATAAAAAACATTGTTGTTGAAGCAGTAAATACAGGGAAATCCATCTTTTAAGAGAGGTGTGTCTGTAAGATAAGCATTTTCAGTTAGAAAGTAAGGAAGATAAAATAGAGAAGGTTGTTTAGGTTGGAAGGATTTTAATTAGTGTGGGCAGAAATAGTAAGTTATATAGGGAGAAAAGGGCAATCACATCTGTGAGCTAAGTTTGGTTTAAATAGCTTCTTGGTGTGTTTTTGGGTTAGTCGGGGTTTAGATATGAGCACGACTATTTTTTGACTACCGCAGTCTCTTTATTGTATAGGTTAGTCGGGGTTTAGAGATGGACATAGCCAGACTCTGCGCATGTGTGTCTTTAGAGATATGTTGAATTGAGGCAAGGAGCTGTTACTTCTGGAGGAAGTGAGCTCCATTTTTTCCAGCAGAGTTGGAAAACAATGAATCTCCAGCTGAGTTGTTGGCTTTGGTCGTTTGTACTAGCATTCTGCTGGATGAGCAGAGGGATGTTAGGTTGTTATAGGGGGTAATAATTGTAGTTAGAATCGGGGTACTGGTAGGTTGGTAGAGGATTTTATGAATAACTATGAGTTGGTTATAGTATATTTGATTGGGTAGTTCTAGCCAGCCTAATTTGTGAAGATTATGACAATGGTGGGTTCTGTATGTGGAGCCTGTGGCAAATCTTGCTATATTGTTATAGCAGCTAGTGATTTTGTTGAGGTTTGATTTAGATAGATTAGTGAGGATGGGTGATGCATAGAGAAGGGATGACAGAAGATGTGTGCGAGCTATGGCGGTTCTGGCAGTTGGGGTTAGAAATTTCTTTGTCCTATACATGGAGCCTATTTTTTTATTTACTGTTTTTATGGTTTTGTCTATATGGGCATTATAATTCAGATTGTTATCAATGATTATACCTAGTAGTTTAGTGTTTGGTTCAACAGAAATTACGGTGCCATTGTTTGAAGAGACTGTAATTATTGGTGGTGTTAGCTTATGGGTAGGGGAGAAAAGTAGTAGTTTGGTTTTATTTGGGTTCAACAATAGAAGACGATTATTAAGCCAGTTCTCTACTTTGTTAAAGGTAGTCTGGGTTAGGGATTGTAATTCTGTGGGAGTAGAGGCAGTGCAGATTAGTGTAGAATCATCTGTGTACTGACTGGAAGTTGCCTGTGGTATAACTTTGGGCAGATCATTGATGAATATAGAGAAAAGAAGGGGACCCAGAATAGAACCTTGGGGTACTCCAAGGGTGACAGGTAGAAGGGGGGATAGATTATCTTTCAACAAATTGTTAATGCTTGTGAGCAGGACCTTATTAAATACTATCAGGAAGGTGAGTTCAGCAAGTTTTATAACTTAACCCCTAAGCAGAGACAGCAGCTAAAAAAAGCCTTGAAAAACAAGGAGGAGCAGTGGTGCTACTGGGCACCATCTGGTACAATAAAAAATTAAGCAGTAAAGATGAAAGCACTTATATTATTTCAGATGACAAGTAATTGATAGAGTACTTTTGTGCTTACATAAACTATTGAATGATATGCTCATATCTGAAGAAACCTACAACTTTCTTTTGATAGAAAAGCCGGTCACTCCAATTTTCAAAGCACTTCCTAAAATTAGTCTTCTTCAGTGACCACCCCACCCACAATTACTGTTTTGGTAGGGGATGGGGGCCACAATATTTCCATCTGGGTTGAATATACCCTTAGACCCTATCTTGATTTAATGGATAATGTCTTAAAAGATACAGGACACTTCTTAAAGTTACTAGGTGAAATAAATAATAATACTATGGATGTCCAAAATTTATTCAATGTAATTAACAATAATATGGTATCACCCCTATAGGTGAAACTTTAGTGAGCCAAGGGGTAAAAACAAAGAAAATTTTTTTAAATCAAGAACTATGTTAACTTTAGTTTAGAGAATAATGTTTATGGAGGGCAATTCCCATCCATTAGACAAGGGGGGGCCATGGGCACCCCTGGCCCCCTGCACCTCAACTCTTATGCTAATCTACTCCCATTGGGAGAATATCCATGTTTTAAATAACATTTGGAAGAGACCATAAAATTATATCTACGCTTTTGTAGATGATTTTTTTCTTCTGTGGATGGGAACAGACAAAAAGCTAAAGAAGAATTTGTGGAATTTTATATTCAACTTTTATTTTAGTTTTTTTGTTGTTGTTCATATGATCATTGAGTTCTTAGACTTTCAAAAGTAGGGGTTATAAACTGATATGGTGTGAATAAAGTTAGATAGAAGTAAAGGTTTATAGCAGCAATATTAAGGATGTATGTAATATAGTGCGTGATTGGAATATTCTTTAAATATAGAAGGAATAATAACTTAAAAATCTACTCTGTAAGGAAACGCCCTTAAATTTTGACACCCATCATCAGGTTTTTTAATTACCACAACATCCTGTGGATTTTGTAAAGCCTGTCCAATATTATAAAGATACACACTTTTAGTATCCAGTCACCAATAAAATTTTCTTTTTTAGGAAGAAGGCTTGCCGCCTCGCACTACAGATATATAGCTGAATGTTGTCAATGCCGAGTTTCTATGTAGGAACAGGTGAGGATTTTGCAGCATCTTTCAAGCGTCAGAAATGGTGATGAAAGAAATGCACTATGTAGGCATGTGAAAGAATTCCCAACACATAGTTTTAAATTCTGGGCTATTGTTAATGTCAGACTTAACAGAACAGCAGAGGGGGTGATATTAGGCTCCAAACTGAATTGGCAGTACAAAATAGGCGGGTTTTTTATTGAATGTCATTGGTTACTGCTTTTTATAAATTGTTTGATAAAAGTCTGAACTATATCTGATGAAGGGTTTATCCCGAAAGCGCTCATCCTGTGTTTTTAGTAATAAAAGTTTTAAAGAATAGCAGTGTTCCACCTCACATACTGAGTTATCTATGGACAGTGATTTGAGAGAGTCTAAAAGTAAGTTGTGATTTACCATGTCGAATGCTTTTGATAAGTTGAGGAAGAGGGCAGAGGAGAGCAGGTTTTGATTACAGTTGTGATTTATTGCGTGAGAGAAGGAGAGAAGGGCAGTGGTTGTACTGTGGGCTGGTCTGAAACCGTGCTGGGATGAGGCTAGGAGAGAATTGTGAGTAAGGTGGGCTAATAGTTGCTTCTGTATGCATTTCTCCATTATTTTGGCTAGGGGAGATAGTATGGCGATAGGTCTGTAATTAGAGAGTTCCGTGGAGTTACCTCCTTTATGAAGTGGAAGAATGTGAGCGATTTTCCAAATGGAGGGGGTGTAGGATTCTTGGATAGTACGACTGAGTAAGATGGAGATAGGGTAAGCTATTACTTTAGTGGCTTTTTGTAGGAATTCTGCGGGAAGTAGGTCAGTTGCAAGGGTGGTTGGTTTTAATTTCTTAAGTAAAGATTTGATATAGTCTGTGGGGATCGGCTCAAATTTTAAGGGTGGGGGGTTCATATGAGTAGGTGAGATTGCAGAAGAAGAGGAGGGAGATAGATTCTTGGCTAGAGACTTGACGGTTTCAGTGAAAAAAGTGTTAAAGGTATTTGCTACTGATTCAGGGGGTAGTTGTAAGGTTGATGAGGGGGTGGGGGTAGAAGATTTACCTGGGTGGAGCAGCTTATTCAGACCTGACCAGAATCTTTGAGGCTGATTTTGGTACTTTTGCTGTAATTCGAAATAGTAGTTTTGCTTATCTAACACAATAGATCTTTTAGCTTAATTTCTTATCTGTTTGAATGTTATGTGGGCTTGTGGGGATTTGGTGGCTCTCCATGAGGTCCATGCTCTATTTCTAGTAGTAAGTTTTTGTCTAGTAGTATTGGTTAGCCATGGTGCTATTTTGTTTTTGGTTCTGATTTTATGTGTGGGAGCATACCTGTCTAAGATGGCTAGGAATGTGGTGTTGAATTCTGAAACTGCTTGGTCAAGGGGTAGTGTTTTAAGATTGGCCCATTTGCATCAGCTTAGATCAGTTTAGAAACTAATTAGCTTAAAGTTCTTTGTGTACTTCAGGGTTTTAAAGGTGGTTTGGTGGGGCATGTCTTCTCTTTTTCTAATTATGTAGGTTAGGAGGTGGTCACTCATGTCCTCAGGTAGGGTGCCTGTTTTGTAAAGCTGAGGTTTGTTATTTATTAAGATCCAGTCTATAATGCTTTCCTTTTTGTTAGATTTGTTGATTCTGGTGGGGGTAGTAATAGTTTGGGAGAAACCATGTAAGTTAATATGGGTGGTTGGAAAGTGTGCACAACAAGTTGTCCATTTGATGTTAAAGTCTACAAGAATTATTGTTTCTTGGGGGTTGGTGGAGGATAACCATTGGAGTGTGCTTTCTAAGGTGTTTATGTTATTGCCTGGAGGAATATAACTACATACTATGTTTATAGATTTGTTTTTGTTAAGTTGAATTCTTGAGATTATTGTTTCAGTGTTGGTAGGTATTAGGTCAAGTGGGGTGCTCATTGTAGATAACTCTAGAGAGGATTTATATAGGATGGCTACTCCGCCTCCTTTGCTCCCTTTATGGTCAAGTCTTATTATATTGTAGTGGGGGGGGGGGTAATATTTCATTTCAGGGATAGTGGGTTTAAGCCAGGTTTCTGTAAGGCAGAATACATCAGGTGAGTGTATATCTAGGAGTGCATGCAGGTAGTGGAGTTTATTATTTATACTTCTGATATTTAGGTGACAGACTAAAAATTATTTTGGGGCATTATGTGAGCTTGTTATGTTGGTAGGAGTTCTATCTATGGGGTTAGTGGTAGATGGTGAGCTTGGGCCAGGGTTAGGATGGATGTCACCGTCGGCTATGAGGTTATGTAAACTTTGTATGAGTTTGGTGAACTTTAGTAGGAGTTGGTAATAGTTCTTAGTCTTTGGGTTTAAGTACGTAGGTGGTATAGGATGGAGAGGTTTTGGAGTAGTGCTGTAGGAGTGGAAGTGGGGTTGTACTGAGGGAGGGGTGTGTGTTTGGATGTAGCTTGTTGTACTTGATGTAGAGTGTTGAGAATTAAGGAGGTAGTGGAATTCATAGGCAGTGAGGAGATAAAGTATTATGAGTGGGGGTATGAGGTAGTACAAAGGTTTCAGATGTTCATCATGTTACCCTGCTGCAGTTATCACACTTGGGTTATCCTGTCGTCAGGTGGTCCCGCAGTCGGCTGGAATTCCAAAGTCTTGGTCCGGCGTCGGTTGCTGTCGCTTCTTCCCTGACGTCAGTGCTTCAGGGGTATAAATAATGCAACCGACGCCATTTTCTACAGTCTTTCTTGCCGCGCGGTGCCCGAAGCAGAAGCAGTTCACAAGTGCCGGTCAGCCGACTACTGAGATTTTTAAATTCGAATTTCAGACCGAAGTCTTCTATAAAGCTAAGTACCCCGTTGGGAAAACTTTTCTTGCCTCAGACCGATGTCAGAAAAAGTTAATAAATGTATTTCTTGTGGGAAGCAAATACCTCATAAGGATTTTCATTCTTATTGCTTACCTTGCCTAGGCCCAGACCACGACGTCACTAGTTGTCGTTTTTGTGCTAGGTTTAATAAGCGTACTATTAAAAGACGCTTTGATTTCGCATGACACTACTTGGTAGGAAATTTAACTACACCATGCCATCGGAGCAACTGACTACCGGCGTGCACAAAAAACGCAAGGATAAGGACAGACAGCCCAGGCCTAAGCCAGATTCCGAGGCCTCCACTGGCCCGGTCTCCGGTTCTCCGGTCCTCAGTGAGGCACCGACGCAGCCCCTGACTACCGCAGATCTGGAACCCGAGACCGCTTCAGAATTTTTGACGGAATGTACCAGGCCGACGCAGCCATTTAGTGCAGGCCCTACCGACGACATTGCTGAAAAAGATGTCGGTGCTGCAGAAACGCCATCGGTTTCTGAAGGCGTTTTCAGACCAACGATGCTCACCATTAAATCATTTTGTAAGACGAAGACTCCTATTAAATCTAAAAAGACTGCACTTCAGTCCCCTGTTCAAGGCCCCATGCCTAAGAAACAGATGCTCAAAATGGCTGAAGATTTGATCACTTTAATCAGGGGGTCCCAGCCCCCTCCTGACAAAAGACCTAGACAAGAGGAAGATTATGCATCCTCTGAACAAGTGTCCATTTCTTCAGACTCCTCTGAGGACCAAGATTACTCTTTCTCCCCTTATGAAGATTCTGATGCTGAGGATTCCATTCCCACAGCTTCTCCTCCTGAAGACTACTCCTTTGGGGAAACTTTACACACTATGAGGAAACATTTTCACTGGGAAGGTCAGGACTACTCTGACTCGAAGAAAAGGCTCAGAGAGTTTCTTTTACTCCCCCAACACAGACCACTTGCCATCCCACCAGTTTTAGACATTGTGGATGATGTTTACTTAGAATCCAGTTTTAACCCTGATTCTCTTCCTCCTGCTCCGGCTAAGCCTGACAGATATTATAGAGTGCCTGATTCCCACAAATTTCTTTACAAAAGCCCTGTTGCTGACCCAGAGACAATCTCTCAGGGTCCCAAAGGGGCTAAGGCTTCTGTGGCTAAAAATCCTGTACCTTCTGAGAGGGATTCCAGAACACTAGACAGGTGGGGGAAAAAGGTTTACACCTCAGCCACTCTAGCTATGAGGGCACTAAATTGCCAATTTTGCATGCTTAAGTATCAGCAATTTCTAATCTCTCAGTTAAAGCAAAAAATAACCACTCTCCCTCAACAATCTAAATTGAAAGAAATGCAGGATCTGTTGCATGCCACTGAACAGGTGGGCAAACATACCTAACAATGTGGGTTTGATTCTTTGGAGGCCTCTTGCAGAGCAGCTGTCACTGGGTCTGTTATACATAGGCATGCTTGGTTAAAGGAACAAACTCTACCTGATCATGTTAAAGCAAAACTTCTAGATGCTCCCTTACAGCAGGATGTTCCTTTTGGAGTTAAAGCAGAAGAAGTCTTAAATAAAATGGAGGATAAGGCAAAATCTATGCAGACAGTCAAAGATTTCCTACAGGTACAACCCCCTCACTTCAGCAGAAACTGGCCAACAAAAAATTGGCCCTTTCCAACTACAGACAGACCACAGAGGGGTAAATACAGACGCCCAAGTGGCAGAGAACAACCACAAGCCCAGTACAAACCTCGCCAATGGGGCACTACAACACAGAAGGGAGGAGAAGACAGGTCCCAATCTACCAGAAGGCAAACTCAATGACTTGCACCTCATCTGGCCAAGCAACACTCTCTTGGCAGCCCCCTTGGGAGGAAAACTCGCACTTTTTCCAGACAACTGGCACATTGTCACAAAGGACAAATGGGTCCTAGACATAATTTTACAAGGATACAGATTCCATTTTCACACCTTGCCAATGAAAAGAGGAATGCCAAACCTGCCACAAAATCAATGGGCAGAGGCACAAAAACAAATTACAGCTCTCATGGACATGAGAGCCATTCAACTGGTACCTACTCGAGAACAAGGTCAAGGATTTTACTCAAGACTTTTTCTAGTGCCCAGAAAGGACAATGCCTGGATACCAATTCTGGACCTTTCAAATCTAAACACCTACTTGCAAGTACCCAAATTCAAGATGCTAACACTACAGCAGCTTCTTCCCATGTTGGGCAAGGAAGCATGGCTAGTAACGTTGGACCTCAAGGAGGCATACCTGCATGTCCCTATCAGACAAAGTTGCAGAAGATACCTCCATTTCATTGCAGGTTCAACCCATTACCAATTCTCTGCACTGCCCTTTGGCTTATCTACTGCTCCCAGAGTCTTCACAAAATGCCTGGCACCAGTAATTGCATACTGCAGACAAAGAGGAATTCAAATATACCCATACCTGGACGACTGCCTCATCCAAGCAGAAAGCAAGGACATTCTATTACATCATTTGGCTTTTGTGAAACATCTACTAAATTGCCTGGGGTACACAGTAAACGAAAAGAAGTCAAAACTAGTACCCTCACAAAATATGACATTCCTGGGTGCCAGCTTGAATACAATGGCTCAGAAGGCTTATCTGACGCCAGACAATCAACTACAACTGACTCAGTATTTCAAAACAATGGCAACAAAGGCCCAATTAACTGCAAGAAAAATTCTGCAGGCCTTGGGCTTCATGGCATCTTGCATACTACTAATACCATTTGCAAAGCTGCATATGAGGAAATTACAGTGGTACCTAAAAAGCGTATGGTCTCAACACAGCCACAGCTTGGACTCAATGATATCTCTCATTCCCTGCCTACAACAGGAGTTTCTATGGTGGTCACAGGCATGTCACCTCAACAAGGGTCAGCCTTTCACCTTGCCCCCAGCCAGGCAGACTATCACAACAGATGCATCAGATTACGCCTGGGGGACTCACATGGCAGGACAGTGTGTTCAAGGCATATGGACTGCAGATCAAAGGAATCTGCACATCAATCAAAAAGAGATGCTAGCTGTACAGAAAGCTCTGACAGCCTTCAAGGATCTATTACATCCAGGACAACTGACAATAAAGACGGACAACATCACAGTAATGTGGTACATAAACAAACAAGGGGGTACCCACTCCTACCCTCTGTGCAGGCAAGCAATGACCTTATGGAACACAGCTCTGGCTTACCAAGTTCAGCTCAATTCCTGCCAAGACAGAAGAATAAATTGGCAGACGACCTCAGCAGAAACATCATGGATCCGCACGAGTGGAAACTAGATCCACAAGTATTTACAATGATAACTCAAAAATGGGGCCTTCCAGACATAGACCTGTTTGCCAGCCCTCAAAACTATCAACTAACAAAATTTTGTACAAGGGCACTGCACCATAAAGCGTGGAAAGTGGACACACTCTCTTTCAGTTGGAAAAACCTGACAGTATATGCCTTCCCTCCATTGCCTCTCCTCACAAAGGTACTTCTGAAAGTCAAAAAGGAGAGACCTCGACTGATTCTCATAGCCTCAGACTGGCCATGCCAGCACTGGTACCCGCTATTGAGGAATATGGCCCACAGCCCACCATGGATATTACCACAAATTTCCCATTTACTCACACAACAAAACAATCAGATTCTTCACAGCCAGCTCAAAACCTTAAATCTGGCTGCATGGCAAATCAACTAAGCATCCAGCCAGCTCCTCTTTCCCAAGCAGTTATGGATGTTATTCTGGAAGCTAGGAGGCCAAGCACCAGAAAGGCTTATTCGGACAAATGGAAAAGGTTTTGTGCCTGGAACCAATCTAAAGGCCAAGACACAATTCAGCCTCACATGCCTCACATTCTACAGTATTTAACTGAGATGTTGCACAAAGGACTTTCTTTCTCCTCCATTAAAATCCATGCTTCAGCTATTTCGGCCCACTACAACACGGATCCACCCTTATTTTCGCATCCACTTCTAAGGCAGTTCCTCAGAGGGGCAAAAAACATTAGACCCCCCAGGAGAGCACCTACACCAACATGGGACCTCAATTTTGTTCTGGAAAATCTAACGCTACCTCCCTTTCAACCAGCTTTCTCTGCAGATCTTCAGTTCCTATCATGGAAGACTGCCCTGCTGCTTGCAATAATTTCAGCTAGAAGAGTCTCAGAGCTACAGGCACTAATGGCAGTGGAACCTTTCCTCATTTTTCATCAAGACAGGGTTTCTCTATGAACTAATCCTTCCTTTATGCCTAAGGTGGTTTCCAGTGTGGCTTTAAATCAAACCATCCACTTACCCACCTTCTTCCCAAATCCACAGAACAAAGGTGAGAGACTCCTGCATTCCTTGGACATTCACAGGCAACTTCGTTACTACTTGGACAAAACTAAGGCTTTCAGAAAATCTGACCAGCTCTTTGTATCCTATGCTACAGCTTCTCAAGGGAAGGTTATATCAAAGCAAACCATTTCCAAATGGATAGGTCATTGCATACGTTTTTGCTACACCCATCATGGAAAACCAGTTCCTGCTACCATTAGGCCCCACTCTACCAGGGCAACAGCTACTTCTACAGCCTTTCTCAGGGGGGGTTCCAACCAAGGAGATTTTGGAAGCTGCAACTTGGAGTTCAGTACACACCTTACCAAACACTATCACTTACCACTTTACTCTAAGACCAGGGCGGGCTTCACCACTGCAGTTCTGCAGGGCCTTCTAGCCTCCTCTAACCCTCTATGATACCGCCACCCATCCTTAGCTTTGGGATTCAACCCAAGTGTGATGACTGCAGCAGGGTAACACGATGAACATAGTACAGTTTTGTACCTACCATAAATGTAGATGTTCGAGTGTACACCCTGCTGCAGTCCAGGTTACCCTCCCTCCATCCCCTCTGACCTACTGGCTAAATCTCTTCAATACCTTGCTGATGTATTTGCTTATAGCTGAAGGGATTTTGTGTTTGTGCAAGTTTACTCAATTTGGTACTAATTACTGACCACCTGTTTGGGGGCACCTGACATCTGGGGCAAGAAAAACTGAAGAAAATGGCGTTGGTTGCATTATTTATACCCCTGACACACTGACGTTAGGGAAGAAGCAACAGCAACCAATGCCGGACCAAGACTTTGGAATTCCAGCCGACTGCGGGACCGCCTGATGACAGGATAACCCAAGTGTGATGACTGCAGCAGGGTGTACACTCGAACATCTACATTTATGTTAGGTACAAAACTGTACTTTTTGGGGATGAGGAGGGAGTTAGTGGATACATGGTGGCTATGGTAGTAGGTAAATTTAAGAGAAATATGGGAGTGGTGATAGAGGAGTTTGATTGTTGGAGAATTGGGAATAGGGAGATTGATGTGTAGGGGATGAGTTGTGATAGGATGAAATTGTTTAGCAGGAGTGGCCAATTAAGCAGGGGATTGGTTAGGGTAGTATAAGTTTAGGAGTAGTTGGGGCGGGTGGGAATTGGGGGCAGGGTAGGGGAGCGGAATGAGCCCAAAGGGCGAACAGAGCGGGAAGAGCCAGAGAAGAACAAAATGCAGGGAAAACAATCAGTGGAGTGCTGATTGTTAGGGTACGTTTTTAAATGAGATGATACGTTGTGCAGTTGAGAGGTATATGGAAGTAGAGGGCTAGGAATGGGTCTATCAGATAGCAAAGTATAAAGTATAGTGGTTGTTTGAGAGAAATTTGTACAGTGGAGAAAAGTTTGCAAGGGGAAAAAGACCTGGGAGGAGGAAGCCACCTAGTGGGCAAATATTGTACTGCAACTGAGGCTACTCACAGGGCTTGCAGCTCTAAAATGTAGAGGTAGGTTAACACAGGAGTTGTAAAAGGAGGCTTAAGAGTAGATTCTCTGTTGGTTGGGAGGGGGAAGGGTTTGGCTGCTTGCTGTCCTGGCTATGGGTTTTACAAGATGCTCCTGGGGTGAAAATAACATTTATATCTTTAGGTAACAGTCAGTATAAAACATACTTTCTTGTGTCCTTTTAGGGGAAAGAGGCCCAAAGAGGTTTGGTAATGTTCCTTAGCTTGGGGTAGAGGCAGCAGTCCTGGACAGGGTGAGTAACCCAAGACCTAGTACAGGTCAGTCGGTTGTAGTGCTGGGTACAGAAAGGGAGAAGAAAAAGTGGTGATGTAAGCAGTAGGACAAAACATACACTATAATCAAAGTACTAGTAAGGATAATGCATTTAAAAATCACTTAAAAAGGAAAAAAGCAACCACTTGTAAAAAAGAAAAAGTAAAACGCTTAGTGAATAAAACGGACTGACAACATTTATTAAATCCACAGACTGAGCGCTTTCACCCACTGACTACATGGGTTTCATCAGAGTAACATTAAAACCAGAGCAGCTGCTTTATATAAAAACTAAAAACCAATCATGTGACTTTTCCAATAAATCATTAAAGCAAACCAATTAATATAATGTTCCATTACAAAAACTCAGTGCAATAAAATATGTAACAATTTGAATATATATACATACAATATCTACTAAATATTAATTGTGTAAAAAAGTATATGTATATATTTGTAAACTTCTACATTCTCAATTCACCTAGTGTAATAAATAAATAAATGAATAAATAGTTCTAACTTTAACTAACAATTAATGTATAGTCACATTTGGATTCATGGCATCTGGACTACATATTCTTTAAAGAATTGGGCTTTTTGTTATTTCCTTTCGGATTATTATGTTCGGGAAGGATAGAGAGAGTGTATGGGATGCAGTAACGTTATGTGCTTAGTCGCTTGTACCTACACGTGGTTGCAAGTTGGTAATATTCACTTTTTGGATGCGTTTTGTACTGTAATGGGTCGATGAGGCAACTCCACTTTGTGTTAACTAATTTTGAGGTGGTCGACATTATATTAGTGATGCAGCTTGGCTATACTAACAAATATTAGATTGCACATGTGCTCTCTAGTTGTTTGTTCATTTTATTTTGGATATATACATCTCTTGGGTGTATTCATGTGACGTTTCGACTAGGATTACTCCTATTACTTGGATAAAGGGCATATGTAAAATTTATTTGGACATCTACCCATATATTTAATATCTGTTACGCAAGGAGATCCAGGACTGATTGGGTATTTCGTTTGTTCATTATATTGGAATATTTCTTGAAGGGACCTAATCAACATCACTTTTCAGGTACTGTACGATTTTGTTAACAACGATATACAGGAACATTTATTCCATTATTGGTGTCCGTGGGCCATGATGAGTACCTCATTAACATTTTCCATTGAACTGTTTTGTTGGTTTGGGCCCAGTCGTTCATCTCGTATTTGAATATACCACTGAAAGAATTGTTGGAGTGTATTATAGCAGTGACATTTTTTCGAGGACCTGTGGATGAACGCTATCTTGTTTATTTTTATATATGTAAACTTTATCTGATATATAATTGTTATCTGAGAGCCACAGCATAAATACCAGGCTGTATATTATTCTATTTTTTACATATATACTTAACATCTTACAGTGTTGCTCTGTTTGCTTATAATATTCTGCAGTTTACAATTTTGTGATTTTAGGATATACCTCTCACATACACAAGCTTTTTAGCTCATGTGTTGGCAAATATTGTTTTTCATGATTCAAATTTGCCATCTATGTATATATTTTGGGGCTATTAACATAACTTTACAAACAGATATCTTTATATTTCTTAATTAGGATATTTGAATGGGACATTCTAGATCTCATATAAGTATTTGCTTCTGGAATTGTCTAGATATCGTGCCTCTACTTGTTCTATTTATTTGTTTTTTGACCAGTTTGGTTACATGTATCTGAGGGACTATATATTGTCACATTATTGTTTCACAGGGTTTAACTTGACTTTTCTTGATACTACTGGCTGGGGTCAAGGACAAGATACTGAGAGTTATATATGGTTCAATGTAGCTACATTTGTATGAACACACTTGTCAATTATGAGGATATGTTGGATGTACAGCACAACTATCTGATGCTTCATCTCTTTCCTTAACTACTGTATATTTATATATGGTGAAGCAACTATGTTTATTATATCTTGACTAATTATTAGTACATCCTACATCTACATGTAGTGACTTCTACTGTCTATATGCAATATAGATTGTCTAGCCTATATGGGATGCTCTATGTATGTTCAATAACGATTCTTTTTGGTATCAGACATACAATATTATTAAGATCTTACTAATATCTTGCATTATATATTTTTGACCACTATAACATTTATGGTCTTTTACATTACTTCGAAAACTGACATCACTTGATTTTCATGAATTATATTGCCTGTTTGGTAATAGATATAAGCCCTTTTGAATAACAAACATTTTTTATTATTCTTGGTTTGTCAGAATATCTTTAGATATTGCACTCATACACTTAGAGAAGTTCTTGAGTGCTATTTGGTACATCACATTTTGGAAACTACTTATGAACACATATTTCTCATATATAGAGATACATTTGTAATCTTCTTTGATTACTTTGACCTAAACTCTTCTGTGATTCAATTTGTCATTTTCTTATTGGATTATATCTATAATTTACTCATTCAACCCTCAATATTTTTGTCAGTCCACTTCACATTTCTCTTCCGGTTCTCAGCAACTTATTGTCATGGATCTTAACAAATTGCTTTCTGGTTTATGCTCCGATAAGGATGACTTAAAAATTTTTGGAATTGGCACTGAACCTACAGAAATGGTTGACTTAGAAACCACAGATCCAGTTGACGGTTGCGAAAACTTATTTTTTAAATTAGGCAAACAAATTAAAATGCTTAGAACAAACATTTGGCACAATAAATTGTTCAAAGCCTACCAAGCACAGAATATATCCCCTAGAGGATTGAGATGTAAAATCCAACCATTGGTGGGCACACCGGATGAAACCCTGTTGAAAGATTGGCAACAAGCACAACAGGAGGCTGCTATGGCCAGAGTTAATATTTTGGCCTCATTTTATGAGAGAACAATACAGGGTAATATCATTGAAGTGGAAAAAACGTGCAACAGTCTTAAACAGTTTGAACAAAATACTAGTTTTCAGGGTTGTCTTAGCAAATTATCTAAAGAAATTTCAATTTTGGAAAATAACCTTAAAAACAAGAAATTGCACAAATTTGCCCGAGATAAGGATGACTATGATAAGGGCAAACCATTTGAATCACAGAGGGGTGTTAGGTTTGCTCATGGTACAAAGAATGTCTCCTTTGTACGTAAAAAGAGACCAAGATCTATTTTAAAAAAGACAGGGCCAAGTTATATCACTTCAGGTGATGAACCCTCAACTACAGACACGGAGACACCCAGTATTGGTGATTCTCCAAATGCCAAAAGGGGCAGAAAGACTGAGGTCCCTTTACGGGGAAAAAACACAGGGCAGGTAGGAAACACAGGGGTCACAAACTTAGAAGAGCTTTTTATGTCGATAGTGAAGTGAATAATCAATGTATAAATACCGAAGGGTTTACGGGTTTTTAAATACCCTAATCAAGTTATGGCAGGTAGCCCCTTTCATAAGGATCTCATAGAGGCCTTTGATCAATGTGGGCGTAGTATTGTAAAAGCTATAATCAAAAAGAATACTGAAGAATTGTGTATTTTACAACAAGATATTGCAGTATTTTTTAAAAAAATGTCTGATGATTTATTATTTAATTCCAACAAATGTAATGAAATTAGAAGGGACATAGATATGCATTGTGAGACTGTACTGAGTCGCAAGTATAAAAAATTAAGAAGGGATTTAACAGAATACGAACAAGGGCGCCAATACCCTAATCCGCCCCCTTACAAACCGCTTTATCATCATGAGCAGGATTTTGGACCTTTGCTTGATAGTCCCCCCAGAGAAGTTCTATCAGAACAGAGGGATATTTTATCACCTCTTGGTGAATTGGCTGAAACTATGGGTGAGGATGAACCAGTACCACGCAGGTCCGAACGTATCCGCCAACAAGGGCAACAAACGCATAATAATTTTTACCCTTTAGACCGGGCCCCTCCGTTCTCGAGAGGGGGGAAGGGGGGATATACCCGGGGATGGAAAAGAAACCAGAGACAACACTGGTAAAAAATTGTGAACATACTGTTACTTCTCTAGGAAATTACACTTTACATTCTTGTAATGACTATCATATTTATAATTACAGTGACTTTGATGTATCAGATTGCTGTTTCCAGTTATTTACTAAGGGGTTTAAGTATGTACCCAGGAAATCCAGTAATTTAATTTCAGCTATTCTGGATCTTAAGCTTTTTACTAGAAAATTAAATTTGGAAAATCTACTGGGTAATTCTAATGCTACCCCTGGTTTTTTTCTAAAGAGATCCAGTACTTTTAACCCCCCCCTTCACCCACAACTCAAAAATTTTGAGAAACGGATTGAGGGTAGGTTTAGGAGGGAGTTAGGCAGGGATTGTCCTGGGGTTAATTTAACCCAAGAGGAGAAAACATTGCTTGAAAACCTTAGGGGGGACACTACCCTTAGGGTTATGGAACCCGACAAAGGTGGGGGGACCGTCATTATGGATAGTCTGTTATATCAAGGCAAAATGTATGATATCCTTCATGACCACAGGAAATATTCTTCTGCCTCCTTGAACGAAATTCATATTTCCTACCACAAGATTGATCTAGTGGTGCAGGATTTATTAGACCAGGAGGTTATTGAATTCCCGGTTTATACCTTTCTTTCCAATTCAGATCCAAGGATACCATCAATTTTTGGGATACCCAAGGTGCACAAGGACCCCATTGACCCCCCTTTAAGGCCCATTGTGGCCTCTCAAGGTTCCAAAACACACCCCATATCCAAATTTTTGGATTGGAAACTAAAAGAGCTATGGGGCAGGGAAGAATACATTTTAAAAGATTCCTGGGCCTTTTTGCGTCAAGTAACACCGGAATTGCTTGTGCCCAATTTGGTATTTTTGACCATTGACGTTGTGGATCTTTTTTCGGTGATTCCCCACGATTTAGGCCTTGAATGGCTAGAGGAAGCTCTTTGGGAATGCCCCAAGATCACAAATAGTGATGTGCATGCCATCACTGAGTTAATGGAAATTGTTTTGAAAAACAATTTTGTGTTCTTTTCTGGAGAATATTTTCATCAGAAAACGGGTGTGTCAATGGGGGCAAATTGTGCACCTATTTTTGCTGATATTATTATGCACATCTGGGAAAAGAAGTTTATTCAGGACTGTCCGTTTTCTAAATTTTGGAATTTTTATGTTAGATTCCTGGATGATGTGTGTATTTTTTGGACAGGTACCATGGGGGATATTGAAAAATTTATTCAGTATATTAATACCACTACTGATTTTCTAAGGTTTACACACCAAGTTTTCCATCACAGTGTAAACTATTTGGATATAACCCTTACCATGGTTGATGGTGGGTTTAAATCTAGTATCTATCGCAAACCCACATTTTCCAATGGGTACTTACACTATCAGAGTGCACATCCCAACTTTCAGAAGAGAGGGATAATCAAGGGACAGTATGTCCGTATTTCCAGGATGACCTCCCTAGATGTGGATTATCGGCATGAATGTGGTATCTTACAAAAATTGTTTTTGGAAAGGGGTTATCCTGCACACTTGATCCAAACTGTCCAAGAGGAGGTTACTTTGGCTAGATCTTCTAGATTTGCTCCCATTTTGGGGGGGGTTGGCGAAAAAAACTTGGATAATAACACCAATAGTAATACTGATAGGTTTGCAGGTAGTTTTACCTTTATTACACAGTTCAGTGGAAACGCCTCCCATATAAGAAATATAGTGGAAAGGGAATGGGATACTTTCAAGGAGTTGACTGACCTGGATACATTCAAGGGGAAAGATGTTAAAACTGTGTTTAGGAGGGGCACTAACATTAAAAAAACCTTGGAGCAACAACATGTTTTCACCTTGTATTCTAGACCCAATGTGGGGGTTTTTAAGTGTGGTCATTGCTCCTCTTGTAAGTATATACTCCAAGCAAGCCATGTTTTTGTGGAAAGTAGAGGCAGGGACATCAAGGCCAGGGGTCATTACAATTGTAAAACTGCTGGCTTGGTATATTTGGCTATATGCCAACAATGTCCAGCGTTTTACGTTGGTAAAACCGAAAGGTTGTTTTCCAGGCGTATTTATGAGCACATTTATGATATTTCTAGGTGCAAAACTACCAGTGCTTTGTACAAGCATACTACTACATGTAATAATGCCAAGTTTCTGTTTTTTGTCCTGGAAGTGGTTCTAAAGGATGTTAGGGGGGGGCCTTGGGAGGCCCGCTTGGCACATAAAGAAACTTATTGGCAGATTTTATTGGAGGCCAATAGACCACCTGGACTCAATGAATCTATTTCCATTGTTCCTTTTCTAAAAATTAAAGCACATTATATTTAAATATCTAGGTGTTTTACACCTATTTTAAGTGTTTAAGTTGCTTTTACATGTTTGTTTGTGATGATTTTTAGATTAATTAGTAAATGAATATAGGATAAATTTGATAAATTTGGTTGATTTTCGCCTGATTGTGAGCCTTATTGCTTAAACCACAGGACTGGTGTAGCTGCTTCTTTTTGGTGATCAATGTATAAATGTTTTAAACATTTCAAAACATGTCTTGACTGATGATCAATATTCCCTACTTAATAAAGGCCTTGGTTTTATCCCGGGTTTTTTTATTGATGAAAGTTCCTTAGTTTCTGACACTATTGATTTTTGCAGAAAAATTAATATAAAATTATTTTTCAAACAACAGGATAAAACAGATGACGCTCAAAGATCATCTGATTTTAGATTCCACAAATCTACGTTTAACCCTCCCATGGATAAACATGTTGCTGTTTTTCAGCAGGCTGTCATTAAAGATATACATTTCAACTTCGGTTCTGTGGACACCATGAGGCATAACATACCTAGGAAGGAACAAATGGCACTTACACAACTCAGGAACAACACAGATATTGTCATCATTTCTGCTGACAAAGGGGGAGCGGTGGTGGTTATGGACGCTGATTATTATGTGAATGAGGGTCTCAGGCAACTATCTAACCGTCATCATTACATGAAAATGGAGATTGATCCCACGCCTGGTTTTGTAATAGAAATTAATGAATTCTTGGAACAAGCAGTGGAATCTGGGATTATCTCCGAGAAAACAAAAACTCACTTGATGGTTAAGGATCCTGCGAAACAACAACTTTATCTACTTCCTAAAATTCATAAGTCCATTCATCAGCCACCAGGTAGACCAATTGTATCCGACATTGGGTCACTTACCGAACCCTTATCTGTATTTCTAACTGAGAAACTGAAACCTTTGTTATCATGTGTTCGGGCAAGAATCAAGGACACGACGGAATTTTTGCAGATTGTTTCCGATTCTCAACTGGACCCGGAATGGCTGATGTGTACCCTTGATGTTTCCTCCCTCTACACGAGTATCCCACATTGGGCGGGTCTCAAGGCCTTGGATTATTGGTTATATAAAACTAATTTATACCCCCCAGGGATGAACACTTTATTGGTATGCATGGTTGAACACATTCTCACGAAAAATGTTTTTTATTTCCAACAGGACTGCTATTGGCAACTACAAGGCACGGCTATGGGTGCATCCTTTGCACCCATATATGCTGATCTTTTTATGGGCTACATTGAAGAATATATGACCCTATGCACAATATATACTTACCGGAGATTGACATATGGAGGAGATACCTGGATGACTGTTGGCTTGTATGGAAAGGAGGTCAGGAATACCTCCAGGAATTTATTGAGCATTTAAATGGGAACATCTGGGGTATTGAATTTACTGTGGAATATAATCAGAGAGAAATCAGTTTTTTGGACGTCCATTTAACACAACAGTCTGATAATACTCTTAAAACGTCCGTTCACAGAAAATTCCCACAATACAACACTCTTTTGCATGCTGATAGTTTCCATCCTAAACACATCATTAGAAATATACCTAAATCACAATTTTTGCGGATCAAAAGGATTTGTTCCTCAAAGGATGATCTTAATAATCACCAAATGGATCTAACCAAGAGATTCCTATCCAGGGGTTATTCGCCACGAATTATTGATTCAGCAGTCCAATTCAGCCATATTAAATCCAGGGATTCTCTTCTTCAATACAATACTGGATCCAACAACAGTGAATCAGATTTATGTAGATTTGTCACTACTTATGGCAGGAACAGTGGCAACTTAGTCAATATAATCAATAATCATTGGAACATACTTAACTCATCCCCTTTTGGAAGATTATCTTGGAGAACGATGTTATTTTTCATATAGGAAAGGCAAAACTTTAGGTTCATTATTTTCACATTACAAAAGAACAAGAGTTATTGACGATACCCTGACACAAAGGACACTAACTGGAGATAAACTTATAGGCATTTATCCATGCGGACACTGCAGTTTTTGCAGTTTTATCTTTAAAACAACCAGTTTCACTAGTAAAAACACTGGACAAGTATTCAACATCCATTTTTTTGGTAATTGCAGTTCGGACTGGATAATATATCTTGCCACATGTACATGTCAAGCATTTTACATTGGCCAAACATCTAGACAGTTTCGTGTTAGGATCTCTGAACATCTCGGGGACATCAGAAATAAGAGACTAACTAATGCATTATACAGACATTCCATCAAACATCCCACGGCTAAATTCACATTTGCCATCATTGATCGCATCACAGGCAATCGATCTTTCAAAACAGGTTGGCATGACATCTTAAATGGTAAAGAAAAGAGGTGGATTATCAAACTTGGGGGGCTTTTCCCCCCTGGATTAAATGACAAATTATGATTCATGCTATTTCTAATTATTAATACTTTGCATTATTTTTGTGCAATCTATATTATCATGTTTTAGAACTCAAGTTTTTGCATTCCAGCTCAATCAGGATGATGTGGTTGGTATCTAGTAATATGTATTAAGTACCTAGATATATGTTTTGGGTTTATACTTAGGTACGTATATATTTTTTATGTACATTATAACTATTGTCTTCAACCTTAGATATACCAGCTATTCATTCTTTTTTTATTTTTATTGTTTCTCATTTTTTCTTATTTCAGGTATATATATGTAACCAACAAAAAGCTTAAGAATATGTTTATTCTTAACTAATATTTTTTGAACTAATGCTTTTTTCTATTAATAGCTTAAGTCTTCATGTTTTTTAACTTTGCTTGTTTTTTTCACTATTTCAGGAAATGATGTCACTGAGTCCACTAATTAATATTATATAAGATCATGACTCATCACTATGGCTCATTGCACTACTGATGAAAGCCTTGCCGCTGAAACCGGTCTAGTTTCAGTTCTAATAAAATTATTTCTTTGGATCCTCCTTGGTGCTGGCGTTTCTTTCTTTTTCGGATCTAAGATATGTAAACAACAATCTGGCTTTTAACCAACTTGTAGCTAAGGTAATAAGAAAATCATTCTATGTTACCCAACTTATAAGGGTATGGCATCCAGGGCAAAGGAAGTTACAGTACCATTCTACTCAGCCCTTATGAGATATATCATTAAATACAGTGCCCCCTTTGGCATCTATTTTAACTAGACACTTGCAACAGTTGGAACACCCACAAAGGTTGCTCACAGGAGACTTCAGGGCATAAATACTCTGTCCTGTTCTGATCATCTAAAGCCTCTGTCTCTGCATTCAGTCTCGTACAGGCTGCTGATGCCTGGCTTACCAGACTTGCCCTGATGGATTTGTTGCTCATGCGCAAAAAAATAATAATAATAATAATAATAAGCCTTTATAGTGCAGTCTTAATCTTTCAGGTTGGCTGCATTTTTCCTTGACCACTTCCCATTATTTAGTTCTATCCTGGTTTTTGAAGTGATGCCATTACTTTATTTTTATTATTTCTTCTCATTTTTGGTTGTACCAATAGGAAAGCTAACCTGTTTCCACTGAATTAAGTCTTTGCTCAGAAAGTGTTTTTCATTTACAAGCAGAGTATCTTAAGTAGCAGCATAGATGTTTTTTTTGGCTGTAGTACTCCATATTAGCTCCAACAGTTCTCTCCTTCTGCTTACTGAGTCTCTAATAAATATCGTATCCACCCATCTAGCTTGATAAGATATATCCTGGTGTCTTATATACTGACAAAAAACAAAACTAGTGAAAACAAAAAAAGAGAGCGGATTTGTAGAACTAAACTCCTTTATTGGTAAACGCTTTCTTTGGCAAAAGGTAAGCCAACTTCTTCAGACCATCGAAAAACATACAAGATACAATCCCATGTAAAAAGGAATGCCTTTTATACACAGTGTTAGTCTAATCAAGCAATCAATTAATTAAGTAAAAATCAACAATAAAAATCCACAAGTAACCATTTGTTTGCTGAACCAGAGATTTGTTTTACATAGGTTTTCCTAAAATCAGTAAACCTTATACAATAAACTTTCTCAAGCCTAATTTATCTCAATATTAAAAGTACCAAATCACCCAGCCTTGTGATGGTACCATAGTTACTTTAAAATTACTAACTTTTAAAACCATGTATATTAAAAGATCCTAAATGGATCTATTTATTCAAAAAGGCTTGTAATACTTATCTAGCTAAGGCTTTTATTTTGAGTAAACATTTGATAGATACATATTCATGTAAACCCGGCATAATATAAGCCATGGTATGGATCAACCGCAGCTACTATCGGCGACACCAGCGGTGAGATCTGCACAATCTGGAGTGATGGTTAACAACAATGAGGTCCTGTTAACTTGGCTACAGGCATTCAACCGTTGGTTTTACAACCAAGGACTACATCATCATCTAGTGACATCCCTTCCATAGGTATGTACCTCAATAACAGCAACTTTTTTTCTAATAATGACATCTCCGGAGTTACTAATGAAATATCTAATAATATATAATTTCTAATAATAGCAACTCCATGGTCGGACACTTGAATGAGTTTGATGCAAAACTTTTTAAATGTAGAAAATATCAACTCGAAGTGTCCTATCTGCAAGAATGTGTTAATAAGAATATTGTGCCGAAAGGGTTACGCCAGTGGCATTACCCTAGCGTCTTAATAAATAAATCAACATTTCATCTTGAACTGATAGCACTATTCAATCGCCAGGGCCTAGAGTTTTTAGATGCATTGATAAAACATTATCTTACACAGATATCCACTCTCAAAGTGGATTTGGAATTGCTGGAACAGACTATAAAGAATGCTTCTGATTTTGAGCATTACAGATATGAGTATTCCAGAATTTTTACCAGCATTGACGCTAGTATTAATAAAAGCATTGAGATTAAAAGAAAAAAGATTAACAGGGATGTGAATGCTTATGCTAAAGCAACTGCTTACCCCCCCCCCCACCGTTAGTGCCTGATGCCATGGTGGTCCAAGAGCGGCCACCTAGCCCAAGTGCTTTGAGTGGAGAAACTGACTTGGAAAATGAGGATGATATAATCATTCCCCAAACAACAGAAGTATGCCGAAATGAGCACATTCATAATTATCAACAGCAGAATGGCCCAAGGCGACAACCAAGTTTGGGGGGGGGGCTCTATTGCTCAGAACAATATGAACAATCAAATAGGAGACAATTTTCAGCAGGGTTTTCAGATTACCTACACCGGCCAGCAACAAACATCACAGCCAAGGCACGACAAGAAACAAGCCCCACAAAGGAGGCGGCAAAACAGAAGGAGGAGGTAGTCCAGTGCCTACCCAAAGTTTTAGTGAATACAGAAGGAGACTTCCATATCTTTAATTTTAGCTCATTGGAAGTTGATGAGGAAATGGCCAATTTGTTTGCCAAAGGGCTGACTTTTGTTCTGGACCAGAGAGATGACGTAGTCAGAACTGTTATAGATTTGAAAATGTTTGTTCGTAAACTCAGTCTGACTTGTGAACTGGGACAAAACTCTGGACTTACCAACAGTTTAAGAGTTTCAAGTCTGTTCAACCCGCCCCTCCAAGCGTCATTGGCTATGTTTGAGAAAATTTGTGAAATGGACATTAGGCATGCACTTAATTGTAGTGTAGCTAAGTATAACAGAAATAGAAACATCACTGTTAATGAACGGGATCTTCTCAAACTGCTTAATGTATGTAACGTGAGGGTTATGAAACCCGATAAAGGAGGTGGGCTGGTGTTTATGGACCAACAGGTCTATGAAACAAGAATGTTGAGTTTATTAAATAGTGATGTATATGTTAGTTCAAGCCAGAATGAGCTGGAATATAATAAAATTAATAGCATGTTGAGCAACCTTTTTCTTGAAGGGAGCATTGATGTGAATACATACCATTTTTTGACCATGCCAGCCTCAGTAGTTCCAACATTGTTTGGTGCCCCTAAAATACATAAGAATCTTAATAGTCCATCCTTTAGACCTATTGTGGACGGTAGGGGTTCTGTGACATGCGTGTGCCAAGTTTGTTGACTGCAATTTGAAACCATTTGTTAAGTCAGAGACACAAGTATGTCGAGATTCTTGGCATTTGTTGGAAACCATTAATGCACTAGAGTTTAATGAACATCACATTTTCCTTACAGTTGACATCAAGGACCTCTATACCTCCATTCCACACCGAACAGGAATCGAATGGGTTAGAGAGTTCCTTCACATAAGAGGGATGGAACATCAGCAAATTAATTTGATAGAAGTTCTCCTTGAAATAATACTGGATAATAATTATATTCTTTTTTCAGACAAATTGTTCCTCCAAAAGAGTGGTATTGCAATGGGCTCCCCTTCCTAACAGTGTCTTGGCCTATTGGGAAAGGTCCTTCCTATTTAATTGTACAACATACAAAGAACATGTGGCCTGGTAAACAAGGTACCAGGATGACATGTTCTTCTTGTGGAAGGGGCCGGTGGACATGATTAATGAGTTTATAACTGAAATGACTTCATTTACTTCATTCTTGGAATTTACATACCAATTAGGCCAAAATGAGGTTAATTTTTTGGACATCCACCTTAGTAAACACAATAACAATAGGCAATTTAGTTCTACCATCCATCAAAAACCCACAGAAAAGGGCAGTGGTTAAGGGACAGGCAGTAAGAGCAGCGAGGATGGTATCCAATTTTGATGATTTCTTAGAGGAGTGTAATCTCCTCAAGGAAATGTTCTTAAAAAGAGCTTATCCTTTACCCTTAATTGATCAAGTGATGGAAGAGGTACGTAATAAAAGATCAATAGGGTATTTTCGACCTTTGGTACAAGAAAAACAAGTTTCCACAACCTCACCAGTGGGGAATGTTATTAACATTTCCCAGGGAAAAGAAAAGGTATTGAATGGGGCAACTAGTTTTGTAACAACCAATTCCCTAGATGCAAGTAGCATTAGGGAGATTATATGTAAACATTGGTCTAACGAATAAGTCAAAATGTTGGACACAATACCAGCTACAACATACAGAAGAGGTCTCAATCTGAAAAACTTGGTTGAGAGACCGAAAAAAGCTTTAAGAGGCCAAACTGGTATGTTTAAGTGTGGAAGATGTGCCTGATGTAAACATATTAAAGTGACTAATAAGGTTAACATCAGAGATAAGATGTATCAAATTTGGGGTAGACACACATGTGATTCCCAAGGGTTAGTATATGGGGCCGTCTGCAACCAATGCGAAGGTTACTATATTGGACAAACAGAACGAAAGCTCAAGCAAAGGATATATGAGCATCAATATAGCATTGATAGGCAGATCAGTACAAATGCCCTAGCAAGGCATATAATAAAACACCCAGACCATAAGTTCAGTTTTATTGTCTTGCAAAAAGTAGACTGTAACAGCAGGGGTGGCCCATGGCAACTTAAACTCGAGGAAATAGAATTGGCATGGCAGATCCGTACCATGACTTATATTATGCCGTGTTTAAATGAATATGTATCTATCAAATGTTTACTCAAAATAAAAGCCTTAGCTAGATAAGTATTACAAGCCTTTTTGAATAAATAGATCCATTTAGGATATTTTAATATACATGGTTTTAAAAGTTAGTAATTTTAAAGTAACTATGGTACCATCACAAGGCTGGGTGATTTGGTACTTTTAATATTGAGATAAATTAGGCTTGAGAAAGTTTATTGTATAAGGTTTACTGATTTTAGGAAAACCTATGTAAAACAAATCTCTGGTTCAGCAAACAAATGGTTACTTGTGTTTTTTTATTGTTGATTGTTTTTTACTTAATTAATTGCTTGATTAGACTAACACTGTGTATAAAAGGCATTCCTTTTTACATGGGATTGTATCTTGTATGTTTTTCGATGGTCTGAAGAAGTTGGCTTACCTTTTGCCAACAAAAGCGTTTACCAATAAAGGAGTTTAGTTCTACAAATCCGCTCTCTTTTTTGTTTTCACTGGTATTTTATATAGAAAGTCAATGTTAGTACTTTAATACAATGCCTTAAATCTATTATGGCCATCCCTCTCAGATCCCTTGTGAGGGTAGAGTGTTTCCAGGCCATCCTAGGGGAATTATCCCTCCAGATAAAACTATGCTGCAATTTTTTTCTCTCTCTTTCTCTCTTGCATAGGTTGCCAAAAAGTCTGCCCTATATACAGCATGAGAGAACACATGCCAGTGCAAGGCTTGAGCACTTTGATCAATATATATGTTTAGCATTTTCTATTTCTGAAGGGTGTTGTAGATAGTTGTCCTATCTCGCTTTCATTCTGTACTGATGGGTTCGGAACTGATCCTCGGTTCCGGCTCGGCCTTTTACTAAAGCTCGAGGTCTTCAACTAGCTTGTGGCTCACTCCCTATCCCATCTGAGAGTATGGTAGTGGGCGACTTCCTCCCAATGTTTTCTGATAGCAATGCACATCCCAGAAAATCCAATGTGATAGCAGACAAACTTGGCAGAACAATTCTAATGCCTCAAAAGTGGTCCCTGAAACAAGAAGTGGCGGAAATGATTTTCTGAAAAGGGGGCCAGCCTTGCTGTGATCTTTCTGCCACATCCATGAACACAAAATGCATCAGCTACTTTGCCCTAATTCCCCCCTCCGGAGGAATCCCCAAGGGATGCACTTGTACACGATTTGCCCCTGGGTCTCCTCTACGCCTTTCCCCCATTCCCACTGAAACCCAAAGTTCTTCAGAAAGCCAGTGTTTAGGGAAGGAACTTAATTCTGATAGCCCCTTACTGACTTTGGCAGATTTGGTTCCCCTTCCTACAGCCTTATCTTCAGGAAGAGCCTTGGATTCTGGACCCAGTACCAGATCTCCTTATCCATTCATCTGGGGCTCTCCATCCATCCCTTTAGACCCTCAAGTTGGCAGCCTGGCTGCTCCAGTTCCAAGTATAATATAGCCAGACTACATAACCTTTCATCTGCAGCAGAACATATCCTGATTTCTTCTCACAAGACGTCTACCTGAAGGTTATATCTCAGCAAATGGAAGAGATTTTCAATCTGGGCATTAGAAAATCATATTGATCCTTATTCAGTACCTATATCTTCCATCCTAGAGTTCTTGATGAAGCTTTTTATGAGGGAGCAGCTGCAGCTACTATTCGAGTACGATTAGCAGCAATTTCAGATTTTCATTTTGGTAATTAAGGACCAAATATCATGTCCTACAGACTAACAAATGCTTTTCTGAGAGGTACTAATCTTTTGAGACCACCCATTAAGCCCCCTCTACCACCATGGAACCTGAATTTTGTATTATCCAGAAACCTTCATCATCATGTGACTTAACGTTCTTAAGGTGGAAGACCATTTTCCTAGTGGCTATCACCTCAGCTTGGAGGGTTTTGGAGTTACAAGTGTTATCTATTAAACCCCCATATATGTTGTTCCACAATGACAGGGTGTCACTCCAAACAAACCCAACCTTTTTACCAAAAGTATGTACAGATTCCAACTTGAATCAGTCCATAGACTTACCAGTTTTTTTCCCAAGAATGGCAATAAGGCAGAATATATGCTTCACCAACTTGAGGTTCATAGACAGTTGCATTTCTATCTACACAGAACAAAAGGCTTCACAAAGATGGATCAACTATTTGTATAATTTTCAAAGCACAAAAAAGATCTGTCTGTAGCAAAAACTACTCTATCAAGGTGGTTCTCAGACTGCATTTCTTTCACTTATAAGTCAGTAAATAAACAGCTTCCAGGCAAAATAAAAGCTCACTATACTAGGGCTGTCTCCACTTCTTCTGCATTTCATGCTAAATTACCAATAGATACCATTTGTGTGGCAGCCACGTGGGTGAGGCCTCATACCTTTATCACTCTTTACAAAGTAGATTTGGCCTTCAGGGATAGGGCCTTCTTTGGGTCCACTGTCTTGAAGAATATACTCCCGTGACCCACCCAAGAAATTGGTGCTAGGGATGCTGTCCCATCAGTACAGAATGAAGGCAAGGTAGGACAATTTCACATAAAGACGTTATGTACCTACCATAACATTCCATGTGAGCTGTCCAACTTGCCTTCATTCTTATGTCCCACCCTCCTACCCCTTTCTTTTTTGGCTCCTGGAGGAATGAGAGATTACAAATTGGCACCTAATGGTCTTTGACCCTCTTCTTAGCTTACAGGCAACCTTTCTCTCTCTCTCTCTCTCTCTCTATATATATATATATATATATATATATATATATATATATATATATATGTGTGTGTGTGTGTGTGTGTGTGTGTGTGTAGGTTCATAGGTGTGTACTAGGCTAATGGCCCTGGAGCCTTTACAAGCCTAGCCCATAGGATTACCCTGGCATCGTGCCACCCGACCTTAGTTCCCAGTGCATGATAAAGTGAGTTCCCAAAGTAAGGAGAAGCAGGAAGATCAGGAGACATCTGAAGAAGAAATATGGATACGGGAAAGAAAAAGAGATTTAATATGGTGTAATATTTATGCAAAGGAGAAAGAGAAACTAACCAATACAAAAAGAGTAGCACCAAAGATATTTGAAGAGAAATACAGGCAAAGGAATCTGGACATGGAAAACTTTACAAATGTATATTCTTTATACTGTATGTGTATATTTATTACATATTAGGATTTTTATATCAGCAAACAAGATCTGGGAAATGCCCTACACCATCATGGAATAGGGAGGGAGGCACAAGCAAGTTGAAGACCTCGAGCTTTAGTAAATGGCTGAATCAGAACTGAGGATTGGTTCTGAACCCATCAGTACAGAATGAAGGCGAGATGGACAACTCACATGGAATGTTATGGTAGGTACATAACTTCTTTTGTCTTAGTTCCTCTCCATTCCTTGCCAACCACATTCCTAAATATTTTGTCAACCCCCACATGTCCAGGTATTGCTGTCTTAGGGTGCTTATTTCCCTAATATTTATGTCTAAGATCTGAGTCTCGATGTTTGTTTTATATCCTGCTATCTGTTCAAATGTATGCAGTATTTGGCACATTTTGTGGTCTTCTAAAGGGTATGACAGTGTTAGAATAATATCATTGGTAAATAAAGATAGTTTAAGGTCTAAGTTACCCCATTTGTATCCTTCAACAGGTGAACATCTTATTTTCTTAGTTAAAGGATGTAAGTAGATTGCAAACAGCAGTACGGATAGCGGGCAGCCCTGTCTAGAGCCCCTTGTGATAGGGATAGCTTCTCAAATTCTTTCTCTAAATTTAACATTGGCACTTGTGCCTATTTATATATTTTGCAGTAATCTAATGAAGCCTGGTGGGAAGCCCCTGTAGCCAAGGATGTGGAACAAATATTGCCAGTCAACACAGTCAAATGCCTTCTCTGCTTTGAAGCTTAATGGTGCAGGTGTATTTCTTTCTTTCTTCATGTGTGTCCTAAATTATCATTAGGGTTCTAATTAGGGTATCTGCCATTCTTTGTTCTTCTGCCTGCTATAAATCCAGTTTGATCTATGGAGACTAAGTGTACTAATATATGATTTCATCTTGCCACTAATACAGTCATAATATATATAATCAAAATTCAAGACTGAAATGGGACGGTAAGATTACATAAGTTTTGGTCTTTATTCTCTTTGTGTACTGGGGAGATTACTGATCTGATGATGTTGATCTTCATTCATTCATTACTGATGCGAGCACGCACCAAACAAAAAAACTTTCAAGTTAAGCTTGTCCATAGTGTCCCTCTCTCTTTGACCTCAGATCTCGTTTGCCGAGTATCGTATCAAGACGCATCAGGCCAGCTATCAGTTAAGTGATTTGAAAATTTATACTTCTTTTGAGATAATTTTCTCTACTTCTGTGAAATTTCTATCCCTTTAATAGTCGTTTAGAGTTTGTTACCCTTGCTTCCTGTTTGAGTGCTTCTTTTTTGACTTTTTACAAAGTTTTTGGTATTCTTTGTACCATCGCTGGTACAGGCCTTCCTTTACCTCTGTGATAATTGTCAATACCATTGCTGGTACCCCCCCTTCTCTTTTTCTCCCTTTACCCATTGGTAATTTTTGTTTACCATTGTTGGTAACTAAAAAAAAAAAAAAGAACCCGTCCTTTCTTTTCCCGACTGTGCATGTCTGTCTATTTGTGATTGCCTCTCATATTGTTATTGGACAATTTTTTTTGGTTTATTATTAACAATGGCTGATAAAAAGGGGACAACAGGCTTTAAACAGTGTGATCAGTGTAACAGAAAAATGCCAAACTCAGATGGACATTTGTCTTGTGTCTATTGTCTCGAAGTGATGCATCTAAAAGTTCAACCCGCATGTGACTTATGTAAGGGCTTTAGTGCCCACACCTTGACAGAAAGAAAAAATAAACTTATACTAAAAGCTCTCCTAAAAACTCCTTTCTTGGAGGCTATATCTGAGATGGAGGGCTCAACCCCTCCTAAAAAGGAACATAAAAAGAGAAGCCTATCTGTTCCTGCCTGTCCGCAGACCAGTGACTCTCATCATCATCATCATCTTCTTTCGGCTGTTCCCATTAGGGGTCGCCACAGTGGATCATCTGTTTCCATA
This sequence comes from Protopterus annectens, assembly GCF_019279795.1. Lineage (NCBI taxonomy): Eukaryota > Metazoa > Chordata > Ceratodontiformes > Protopteridae > Protopterus > Protopterus annectens. The sequence continues at coordinate 778,070,118 of NC_056739.1, read as the reverse complement.
GGTTCATAGGTTGGCACTAGGCTATCAGCCCTAGGGCCTATGCAAGCCTAGCCATAACAGTTCCCTGGCTATTTCATCCCACACTATTTACTTCCCTGGACCCCTGTCTAGCAGGGCACTTGACGTGATCCCCGGGGCGAATTTCCTTTCTCCCATCCAACCATCAAGGTTCCTTTTGAAGAGGGCCAAAGAGGTGCGCTGCTTGACATGTATGGGCAATCTATTCCAGAGTCTGGGGAGTCTCTGGGTCAGGAACTTATCCCTCCAGCATGTTTTGTTTATTGTGATGACAAGGTTTAGATCTCTGGAGCATGTGGCTCTGAGGGATTGGGATTTCTTTAAGTGTAGCATGTCCAACAGCTCTGGGTTTGACATGGCCTTGTATGTTAAGCAGAGATCGCCTCAGAGTAGACAATATGTAACAGAGTATAACTGGAGTTTTTTAAGGTGGTCAGCATAAGGCATCTGCTTTAGGCCTGTGATTCTTTTAGTGAGGTATTTCTGCGGCCTTTCCAGTTGCTGCAGATGTCTTGAGAGGTACATACCAAATGGGGCATTGTATTCTATAATGGGTCTAATGAGGGATTTTCCTCTTTTCTGCAACAGTTTCTTCCTTTTGTTGTAAAGTTTGTTTATGGCAGGGGACCACCAGATTGGCTTCCTTTTTTTGGAGGAGAGCATCTTGGTTCTATTTGGGATGGCACGATTCATGCATGAGTGGATGTGCTTGTACAGTGCCTTAGTGTAGGACTCAGCAGTTGAACTTTCAGTTCCTGTCTGCATGGGTGTCATGAAGTTTGTAACTTCTGACTTGAGTAGCATGAAGTTGGCTTTGGAGAAGTTTTGTATGGAGATTTCCTTATTGGGGGGTGGGGGTGGGATGTGGATGTTAAGGGTCGCTAGCTTATAGTCTGACCTGACCAGCGAGGAGGTGACTATAGGTGTGGAGCATCAATTTCCCATGTTCCCATTTCAGCGGATCATCTGTTTCCATTTCTTCCTGTCCTCTGCATCTTGTTCTGTCACACCAACCACCTGCATGTTCTCTCTCACCACATCCATAAACCTTATCTTAGGCCTTCCTCTTTTCCAGCTACCGGGTAGCTTCATCCTTAGCATCTTTTTCCCAACATACTCAGCATCCCTCCTCAGCACATGTCCAAACCAACGTAATCTTGCCTCTCTGGCTTTGTCTCCAAGCCTTCCAACCTCGGCTTAACCTCTAATATACTTATTCCTAATCCTATCCACCCTCATCACACCCAGTGCAAATTGCAAATCTTAACATCTTTAACTCTGCCACATCCAGCTCAAACTCCTGCCTTTTTGTCAGTGCCACTGTCTCCAACCCATATAACATAGCTGGTCTCACTATCCTCTTGTAGACCTTCCCTTTCACTCTTACTGGTACTCGTCTGTCACAAATCACTCCTGACACTCTTCTCCACCCACTCCATCCTGCCTGTACTCTCTTCTTCACCTCTCTTCCACACTCACCATAACTCTGAACTATTGACAGACTAGTCACTAAATATGTTAAATTTACGGAACCGAAGGCAAAACCTCCTAAATTGACCCCTGCAGACTCAGGGCCTCAGACCCTTTCTATGGTACCATCCTTGGCACGAAGGCCTCAAACAACAACTACGGTACTATCCTCAGCACCAGTGCCTCAAGTACCCACTACGGTACTGCCTGTGATTATGGAACCACCCAAAATTTCAACTTCTGCCCCAGTACCAATGCCCCTCTCGGCACCAAAAATAGTATCCCCAACTCATGTCACTACCCCCCCCTACACAACTTGCTGGTCCTTTGACTACGGTGCCTAAGGATGAAATACTACCTTGGACCCAATACTCCCTGTCAGCAGATCCCTTTTTTGGACAACAGTGGAGTCCTTTTCTAGAATGCTCTGATTCTCCATTGGAGATGTCAACTTGCTCCTCCAGGAGCCCTTCAGAATTCGACGTAGTGAGACTAGTGGATCAGCTCTTGATGACCAGAGGAATTCCAACTCCTTCCAAAATCTCCCTCCCACCCTGAGGCGAGGAATTTTCTCCACAGACTCCAACATATATTCCTCCTTCAACTTCCTTGGAGGTATAGGAGCCCTCGACGCCGACACCAATCCCGATACCAGCTTCTTTGGTTCCATTGGTAGACCTTACCATGGCTCCAAAGTCTACCCTATGGCCCACAACTCGGTTGAAGCCGAGCCATCCTCGGGATCATGACTGGTCTGTCGTCACCATAATCCCCAGTACAGCACCTATTTTTTCAATGGCGTCATCTACTACGGTTCCAGTTGTCTTGGCAGCACCAAGTCCTCTCATGGCTCCTTCTCTGGGGATGGACTCGTTGGACCAGGGTGTGACCCCGGTCCCAAAGTTGTCTTTCTCGGTTCCACGCTTCCATCCCTCTTCAGGTGGGCCTGCTTTCCAGGTGATGGAGAGGGCATTTGCCTCTGTAGTCTCACAGCTGGTTCCTTCGGCACTGGAATACCATGTATATATGTCCTCTGAACCGCAGCTGACACAGTCCACTACTCTGGGACATTTAGCACATGAGGCTCAAGATACCCTTCCACAAGGTACCCACTCTTTCCATGCCCCCGCTGAGGATGTACCCCATAAGAGATCATGCAAGAGTAAGCACGTGGATTCCCCCAAGGAATCCCTTACCAAAAATACAGACTATAATGAAGGGTAAGAGTTCCCCACGGTCGCCCCCTGAATGTGTCTCCTTTGGAGACGTACTGGAAATTTTAAAACAGCGGGGAGACTGCAAGTCCACCAACCCATCCTCTGAGGAGGCTGTATTCTTGCAGGCTTTCTATTCCTAACCCTCTACGTCCTGGGTGACCCCACCTGCAGTTGATCTAGCTCAGCTCATCATGCAACGTGCTTGGAGGAATCCTAACACCATTGAACATATACCTCAGAGGCCATACAAAATTCTCTCTCTGCCAGAGGACAACCCACACTGGTCCAATGGTCTACCAGTTGACACTATGATGGTGGCAGCGACCACTAGGAAAGAGCTCCAAACATGGAGTCTTGGGCGATAGACAGGTTAGGGAAGTGGGTGTATTCTTTATTGACCTTTGCCATTCATTTTTTTTAATTATTTTACCCATCTCCCAAGAGACCTAATCTCGGAACTCTCAGGAACCCTAGCAGGAGCAGTTTCTGATGAGGTACATGACAAAGTTATCTCTTAGCTTGCCACCCTGGAATCAATATCTAATTCATCCATGCAGATGATTTCTCTTACTACCGAAGGGGCAGCTAGAGCAGTGGGTGCAGGCATTGTCATGAGACTTCACGCCCGGATACACCTATGTGATTTCAGTAACCCTTTTAAGTTTTCCTTTCTCAATGCTCTGTTCACTTTTTGGCCCAAAGGTAAAAGACACATTAGCCAGGTGTGAAAAGGACGGTAAGACCGTGTCTGCCATGGGAGTGCATTTTCCACCCCCAGCGATCTTACTCTAGGAATCAGAGGAGTGGAAAGATGTGGTACAAGAAATCCCAGGGTCCTTTCCATGGCACATGTGGCAAATTTACTTCCCTGGGCAGAGGGAAAACTCATCTGTAAGATGCCCCTTCAGAGGCAGAGGGGGTCCATGTAATCAGGGATCAGAGATTCTTTCTCTGGGCAGCCCTATCAGTGTTCCTGAAGAACGGCCCATTTGCTTGCCTCTGGAAGAAGTTGGGTGACAATTTTCTCTGCACCACTTAGCCTGGCATTCCATAATGATACACAAGCACAAAACAGGCATCAGACACCAGGAGGTCAAATAATATGAAATACTCTGCAAAAAAAGAATGAACAGCTCTTTAATCACATAACGACAGATTCTTGGGTGCAAATGATAATTACCAGAGGTTATCACATCCCTTTCAATCTTTACCCAAAGCCACAAATGAAAATTCCCGATGTTCCAATGGGATGCAGCAGCACAAGAAATTCAAAAGCTGCTTCTAAAAAGAGTCATCCAAACATTCCCACTAGAATAGACAGAATCCGTTTTTTATTCAAGGCTCTTCTTAGTGCCAAAAAAGACAGGGGACTGGAGGCCAATTCTGGACCTCAGCATCCAAAACAAGTTCATCAGACAGACAAAATTCCAGATGGTCACGTTTCAGTCTATCCTCCCGTTTCTGGAGAAAGATGATTGGATGTGCTCAATAGATCTCCAGGATGCATATTATCACCTAAGTATGGACAAACGCTCCAGGAGATTTCTCCACTTCCCGCGGGCAGCCAATCACTACCAATTTCGAGCACTCCCTTTGATCTCTCCACAGCTCCCAGAGTGTTCACGAAATGCATGGCAGTGGTAACAGCTCACTTGAGACTGCAAGGATTCCGGGTGTTCCCATATTTAGATGACTGCCTCCTTACCGCCCCCACCAAGCCTCTGCTGGTTTCAGCCTTACATTACACTCTAAAGCTAGTGAAATCCTTAGGGATCTCAGTAAACGAAGAAAAATGCAAGTTGATTCCTTCTCAAAATCTGGAATTCATAGGGGCAATTTTCGATGCTCAGTCTTGCCTAGTCTCCCTTCCACTTCACAGGTTAGAAAGACTAAGGTCTCAATTCCAGGTGATACTCTCTCAGGACACGGTTACAGCTCGGGCAGTCCTTCAGCTACTAGGATTCAGTGGCAGCATCGATTACAATGGTTCCCTTGGCAAGGCTACACATGAGGCTTCTACAGTGGCTTTTATTAACACAGTGCTCCCCTTTGACTCACCCTATGTCCTTTCAGATGTGCATAACAAATCGATGCAAACAAGACTTATTTTGGTGTATGAAGCCAGAAAAACATCTATGGAGTCATCCTTTCTCCCCCTCTCAGCCCAAGGCCGTAGTGACCACGGACACTTCCCTGATGGGGTGGGGGGGCATTTACAGGGAATGACAGTCCAAGGCACTTGGTTCCCCCTTGGAAGCCAACTTACATATCAGTGTTCTAGAACTAAGGGCAGTGCTTCTAACATTGCAAGCATTCCAATCTGTCCTGCCGTCAGGGACAATCGCTATCCAGCTGGACAATATGTCCATCGTCTGGTATATCAACAAATAAGGGGGAACCAAGTCCTACTCGTTGTGTCGAGAAGCCATGAGAATTTGGCAATGGGCGATATCTTCCAACTGCTTTCTGATGGCAATGCACATTCCTGGGGATTCCAACTTAATTGCAGACAAACTGAGCAGATGTATTCTCCTGCCTCACGAGTGGTCCCTCAACCCTTTCATAGCGGCAAAAATCTTCAGTCACTGGGGCGAGCCTTGCTGCGATCTATTCGCATCTCCCGCAAACCACAAATGCAGAAGCTACTTTGCCCTAATTCCCACACAGGGGGAAACGCTGAGGGAAACTCTAGTAAACGATTGGCCCACAGGACTTCTTTATCCTTTCCTCCTCCTCCTCTGATCCCGCAGTTTCTAAAGAAAGCTCTTCAGCTGAGAAGCAAAGTAATCCTCATTGCACCCTTTTGGCTCCAACAAGTTTGGTTTCCCTTTCTTTGGCCTCACCTAATACACCAACCATGGATTCTAAATCCAACTCTGGAATTTCTGTCACGCCCGCAAGGGTTGATGCATCCAAACATATTGAGTCTCAAGCTGACAGCTTGGTTCCTCCACTTCCAGTAATTGCCAGGCAAAATAATATATCCTCCCCTGTACATAACATTCTTCTGGCTTCCCATAAACCATCCACCATGAAACTTTATCTCAGCAATTGGAAAAGAGTCATAATTTGGTATCAAGAGAAGGGAATAGACCCCTTTTCAGCTCCACTTAGTTTAAACAGTTAATTCACTAAAACATTAAATCCTTCTGTGGCTTGCAGGCTTAAGTAGTTTAATGACCTGAATAAACAATGTTGTGTTCTCGTTCTGAAACCCCTTTTGAATCTAAAGATATATATTGTATCCAGTATGACTACAGTTATGACTTACCTGACAGTAGAGAAAGTAGAGGCCGTCCTTGGTTACAGTAAATCCCCCATTCTCAGAGTTGTACTGTAGGGGATTTGACACATTGAGCTTTACTTCATTCCAGTCTTTGATGACTCCATTCAGTTCTGCAGGGATTAAAAACAAGAACTTGTCAAAGCTGAATGTTGAGTAATATATTATAGCAATATGTTAGAAGGCACTCATAGTAAAGCTGAGAGATATTTATTTAACTATTTCAAAAGACGTGCAAGTTTCAGTTATGCTTCTTGCTTCTCCTCATGAATCCATTTTTGAGAGCATAGACAGTATTGTTTTCTCTGGAAGTTAATATAGCAGTCTCCATCCTGAATAATTAACATGCTGGTGGTTTATGTAGATTCAGAAAGCAGTCTTACATTAAGTGGCTGTGTGGGTTACACATTCACCTCTGATGTTGCTAAGATCAGATGTCTATGCTTTCTATTTACTACCATCTGCTTGGGTTCATATGCATTTCTCTACAAATGCTGTTACCTGCTGATGTATACCCCAAATGAGAGACAAGATCAGTATGGAATTAGGGATAGAACTAGGGTGTTTTGAGTCATAGACCAACTTGTATATGATCTTCAAGAATGTATTCCCACCCTCAAGTGTATTCCCTTTCTAAACCCTGGGTGTTGCACATTTTTGGGCATCTTACCTTTTCACTATTGAAGAAAAATCCTGATATGACAGTTCTGAAAAACTACATTTATTCAAACTGGCTTTGCAAGGAAAAATGTTTAACATATTAAAAACCATTGTAAACAGACCTTTTTTTTAGTGCCTTGTGCTAGTTTTGTCGTAGACCTTTTTTTTAAAACTGAACATACTCCAGTATTAAATGGCCATAATGATCTGGTTTACATTGGTAATATAATGAAGTTGAAAATACAACGTAGAGCATCTTATACACAGAAGAATGTAAATTTATATAAACATGCACTAACATTTTCTTCATAAACTCCACTGCCCATTCCATTTCTAAGCTTAATGGAGGGACTGGCTGAACTGCATGCACCTTCCAACAGGGATGTACTGGCTACCTGGGTGGACACATCAAAGTTTTCTTAGGCCAGTATGAGAGGAAGCTATTAAACTGTCATCCTTTCTTCCCAGTGTTCCATTTTCCCAATTAAGCTTCCTGCAGCTGCAGCCAGGGGAGCTATTTATTCCTATACTATTATTTATTTTACATTTGTTGACCAGGTTTGTCTGACTGAGCTAAGTAGCCCTTTTGCAGCGGAGGCCCGGGGAGAAAAGCTCCACATGTTCTACAGATTATAAAAAAGTAATGCCTTTTGGCTTTTTCTAGTTATGGGTCACCACACTGGAACTCCGGTCCGCTAATGATTAGCAGTGGATTTTTATGGTGCCGAGTTGCCAGCCCGAAGCCCAACCTTCAAGGAAGGCACACCCATTCACGCACCTACCAAAAATAAGTAAACAATCAACAACTGGTTTACAGAAAATATTCAAAGCAACATATGCATAAAAACAAGGATTTACTACAGTAAACTAATCATTATGTCTGTCAGATTTAGAATCCTACATCATTCAGAATTACCAACAATAGTTTTGTCACCAGACATAAAATCTTACATTATGCAGAAAGGAATTATGTAATGTGCTTAGGATAGAGAATTTAATGTGAGATAAGGTCTAGAGAGTTAGAGAAAGTTACATAGGTTTGGAGCAGATAGGGGTGTGCAGTTAGGGTTGATAAGCTGTTTAAGGGGGGGGGTACAGATGCAGGTCCATTGGCTTAACAGGTACTCTTTAGTGGCTAGCTTGAATTGACTAAGTTGCTTGAGTGACCTGATCTCTAGTGGGAGTTTGTTCCATGCCTTAGATGGATTATAGCCATAGAGAATACATCCTTTCTTAGTTTTAGGTTTGTGGATTTGTAGCAGATCTAGATTAGAGCTCCACGAGGATCTAGCAGGTGAATAGTGGGAGATGACAGATGATAGGGTAGGACAGTAAGAAGGCTGATAAAGGATGGAGTGGATGATCTGGAGTTGAGGGAGAAGAAGATGATGAGGTAGTTCAAGCCAGTTAAGGTGTCTGAGTGAGAGAGAGTGATGTGACTTGTAAGTTTGATGTGCTGCAAATTTGGCTATTTTGTTATAGGTAGATTCAAGTTTGGCAAGGAGTGTGGAGCTGAGGTAAGTAAGAATTTGAGAGCCATAAAATAGACTGGGTAGGAGATAGGCATAAGAGAGAGTTACTTTAACTTCACTGGTGAGAAACTTTTTGTTGCGGTAGAGGAGCCCTAGTTTCTGATGAGATTTCTTGATACAGTTGTTAATATGTAGATCGAATTTAAGTTGGTCATCAATGATGACACCAAGGAGTTTATTGTTAGTTTCCACCTCGGTGTGTGTGTTATTGAGGGACAGGAGTGTATGTGGTTGTAGTTTTTAGAAAAAAAAAAACAGTAGCTTAGTTTTTTTTTTTGGGTTAAGAATAAGCTTATTATCAGAGCACCAGTTTTCTACTGAGTTAAAGGAAGTCTGTGTGGTAAAGATGAGTTCGGAGGGAGTGTCAGCAGTAGTGATGACAGTAGAGTCATCAGTGTATTGGACTAGTGATGACTGAAGACAAGAAGAATAAAGAAGATTAGTGAAGATGTTGAAAAGTAGTGGATCAAGGATGGAATGCTGGGGGACACCCATTTTAACTGGGAGAGGAGGGGAGAGTACAGATTGCCACTTCACTGCTTGAAATCTGTCAGTGGCTGGAAAACCAACCAACAGTAGCAGGGGAGAAGTAGTTAAGGTTGGTTAGTTTATTGTGAGAGAGTGAGATGAAAGTCAAAAGGAGAGATCTAAGAGAGAGCAGGCAGGAAGGCAAGTGTTATTTATTTGGCTGTAGGGCAGTAGTAGTACTATGCTTGGTCCTAAAAGCCATGTTGGGTAGGTGTAAGCAGATTTTCAGGAGAGTAGGTAGTAACTGGATGTTGTTTGTGTATTTTAGAGAACAGAAGAGAAGAGATGAGAGGATGTCTTAAATAAAATTAGTGAGGAGAAAATCTGATTTGTTAATTAGGTAGGACTACTGAAGAAAGATCCCCTTTTTTCTCAGCCAGAGCAGAGGTCTGGAGTAAATACCTCCTTTAAGGTCTTGCAGGAGTAAATGAGGAGGGATCATACCCATACCACAGGAACTGTAGCTGGGCAACTAACCTCTAACTACCTAGATCCAGGATTATCTGGATCTCATTCAGGGCTTTATCCTTCTGTGCCACAAAACTTTTAAGCTTGGTCTTCTTACCTGCTGTACATAAATGATGTGTTATAAGCTAATGAGCATATTTGCATATTACAGTCATTTTCAGAGGTGTTTGGTGACTGCCACCTGATGCCATAGTGGTGTGCTGGCATGTGCTAATTGTGCACATTACAGAACACAGAGAAGGCCACCTGATGCATAGCAATGTGCTGGTATGTGCAAACTGGGAACATTAACAGAACACTCAGAAGGCCACCTGATGCCATACAAGTGTGCTGGCATATGGTAACTATGCACATTAATAGAACACAGGAGGAACACACAGAGGCTGTGCTGAATTCAAACTAGCAGACTAACTGTGCAGACACAGAGACACACAGTGATATATATGATATAGCATATGTGCTAACATGTGCTAAACTGTGCATACACACAGAATACCAGCGGGACCACCTGATGCTATGTAAATGTGCTGGCATATGCTAACTGTGCACATTAAAAGAACATACAGAGGGCCACCTCTGTTGTTTTGAGCCCTGGGGTGGGGTGGGTGGGGCTCCCGTCTGGGGTTGGCTCCAGGCCAAGTTTCTGGGCATCCGGGTGTGACATGCTCCGGGGACAGGTGGGGGGTGGGGAGCTCAAGGACACACAGATTAAGACAAAAACAAGTTTCCTAAAACAAGCCAAGGATGGGGCAAATCTCCAAGGGGGCAGAAGAGCAAAAGCTCACCTGATCTTGATTATCAGTGTGAACATGAGCTGGGTTTAGACCATCATGAGACAAGTTAGTTTTCACCTACTGATGATGTTTTGTTGCCAGTGGTGCAATGCTACCATCTGTGGGATTATGACTGAACACCTCTAAGTCCGAATCCCACCTAAACATAATGATACAGTAGTGCCGCAGATCTCCGGTTGGCCAGAAATAACCTGCCACAAGGTCAGAGAGGAGAACTCCTCGTCACTGGGTTGGAGTGCGGATGGAAGGGGCCGCCTCTCTCCAGCAGTGCACCAGACATTCATGGGGAACCAGGTGCTAAATCATTTGTAGATGACCTTATTCTGGGAATCCCACAGTGAAGTGCCAGTGTCTGCTGAATGTGCTTTTTAATGTGACACAGAGTGCTACCTGATGACGTAACCATGTGTTAGCATTTGCTAAATGTGCATAATAGTACAATACAGAATGCATGTTAACACAAACCAGATTGCAACCTGTTGTCATAGCATGTGTTGTTATGTGCTAAATGTGCAAGGTAATGCAACACCGAGTGCCATCTGATTCCATAGCAGTGAACTTTTTTATTCATTCAGTCGAACCCAACTCTTCATGACCTCGAGGGCTTAGCATGCCAGGCCTGTCTGTCAAGAATTGCTTCCTTAAGTTTTTGTAGGTTCATAATCATTACTTCATTAATACTATCCATCCAGCCAGCTTAGCTTCTTCTGCCCACTTCTATTACTTATCCTAGCATCACTGTCTTATGAAGTGAATCCTGGCTTCAAATTATGTTGCCAAAGTATTTAAGTTTTAATTCTACTATCATAAGTTTTACTGAACAGTCTGGATTTACTGCCTTAACTGCTGACTAATTCAATCTTCATGCAGTCCATGGAACCCTTAAACATCTTCTCCAACACCACAGTTCAGAACTATCAATTTTCTGGAACATCATCTTACTTATAGTTAATTTCTATCAGTCATATGTTACTACTGGAAAAACACACAGATCTGATGTTGTCAATCGTCATTCTTCACTTTTGGGTATCGGTCCCAACCTTTGGAACCGACACAGCCGTTATATCAAGCTCACACCAGACAGAAATTTTCAAGTCAAAGCTACCCATAATGCCTGTCTTCCCTTCCCCCCAGATCTTGTTTGCCACATAGAATTTAGGATGTGTCAGCCATGTTCTCAGCTAAGTGCTAACTTCTTTCTTACATATATACATTTTTCTCTTTAGCTCTTAACTTGTTGCATAGTTGATATTTGTTGTTTCTGCTCTATTTTTTAGTGTGACTGCTTTATCTTACCTTTCTACCTTGTCTGGTAAAATATTTGACTTCCCATCATTGGTACAGGCCCCTCCCTTCCCTCTTACCTCTGGTAAATCTCTTAAATACCATCATTGGTATTGCCTTTCCCCCCTTTTTCTTCCCTTTACCCTTCATGGGTGTTTTTCTATAACTACCATTGTTGGTACAACTTTTATTAAAAATAAAAAAAGAGAATTCTTTACTCTGTTTTTTCCATTACTACTTCTGTGTGTGAGTAAGTTTGTGTCTGTGCATGTGCCTTCTAGGAGATTTTTTTTGAAAGATGGCAGAGAAGCATGAATGAACTACTGGTTTCAAGCCGTGCAAGGAATGTGGCACAAAGATGCCCGATTTGGATGGGCATCTTTCTTGTGTGTATCGTTTGGGGGTGCCACATTTAGAAATTCAACCACCCTGTGAACTCTGCAAGGGCTTCAGTGCTCGAACCCTTGCAGAGAGGCGCAACAAACTTATCCTCAAGGGCCTGTTAAAATGCCCTTTTAGTTAGTCTTTGTCTGAGGTGGAGACATCTAAGTCTCCCAAAAAAGAGTCAAAGAAAAGGAGTCAGTTTTTTCTGGCATCTCCTAAAACTCATGAGTCTAAAGCTACAAGGGCCAGGTCCCATCTCATCTCTCGGAACCAAGGCCTAAGATACTAAAATCAACACCCACTGCTTTTCCAGCACCGAAGCCTGTAGTTTTCCCTACGGTGCTAATGACTATTAAACCTACAAAAGTCATATGGCACCAACATTTTCATCGGTACCAATGACCCTCTCGGCACCAACAGTAGTTTCTCCCATACCAGTTACTTCCTCCCCAGCAAAACAAATTATTGGTCAGCTGACCATGGTGCTGAAAGTCAAGAGTATACCCAGGACTAGGTATTCCCCATCTATAGACCCCTTCTTGGGTCAGCAATTAAGCCTATTCATTGAAAGACCAGAATCACCCTCAGGGATGTCCATCCATTCCACCAGGAGTCTTTCAGAGCTTGATGCAGTCAGATTAGTGGATCTGCTCTTGGCAGCCAGAGGTCTCCCTGTCCCAGCTAGGACCTCTCTCCCATCTGGAACCGAGGTTTACTCTCCAGGGAGTCTCACTTTTGTTCCTCCTTCAACCTCTCCACAGGTCTTGGAGCCTTCAACTTCGACATTCTCGGTGCCAACTACTTCGGTGCTGATGGTGGACCTCACCTTGGCTCCAGAACCGACTCTGTGGTCAGTGGCTCTGTCGGAGCTGACCGACAGGACTGTGACTTGGCTACCGGCTCCAGGATTCCTGGATCGGCTCTGATTTTTTTCCATGGCATCATCTATGGTTCCTGGTGCCCTTGCAGTTTAGAGTCCTCTTGCAGCTCCTACTCTGGAGGTGGGCTCATCGGAGCGGGGTGTGACCCCGGTTCCAAGGTTGTCTTTATCAGTTCTGGGCTCCCATCCTCTTCGGGCTGTCCTGTCTTCCAGATTATGGAGAGAGCCCTGGCTTCTGCAGGCTCACAGCTGGCACCATTCCAGTCAGAGTGTCACATCTGTATATCCTCTGGTTCGCAGCTGTCACAACCTGCTACACTGGGGCAGTGCGCACAAAAGCAGCAAGACACCCCATTGGAGGGTCCCCTCTCTTCAGAGTCCTCCTCAGATCTTCCGAATGAGGAACCACCCCATAAAAGAATGTGCTAGAGGGAAGCACCTGGATTCCCCAGAAGAATCGGTCACATAGGATTCAGAGTTCAGTGAAGTGGAAGGGTCCCCTCGATCACCCCAGAAGATGTCTCCTTCAGAGACATCCTGGAAATTTTAAAACAGAGGGTGATTGGAAGTCCACAAACCCATCCTCAGAGCAATCTGTTTTCTTGCAGGCTTTTCATGCCCACCTTTCTACTTTTTGGGTGACCCCACCTGCTGATGAACTGGTCAAACTCATAATGCAGCATGCGTGGCAGGCCCCTGATACTATACAGCCAATTCCTTGGAGACTGGACAAAATTATTTCCATGCCCAAGAATCAGCTTCATTGGTCAAAAGGTCTAGCAGTAGATGCCATAGTAGGGGTGGCTGCCACAAAGAAGGAATTCATTGAGGAGAGTCCAGCAGTCCATCCTCCTAACCTAGAGTCCAGGATGATGGACAGATTTTGGAAGCAGGTCTTTGCTTCGACCTTCTCCATACGGTCCTTGAATTTTTGGCACATTTTACGTGACTCCAAAGGGATCTGATAACCAAACTTTCAGTACCCTTAGCAGGAACAGTGTCTGATGAGGTCCGTGATAAGGTCGCTTCTCAGCTTGCCACCCTAGAGTCCATCTCCAACTTGTCCATGCGTCTTATTGCACATACAGCCAAAGGGACATCCAGGGCAGTGGGTACAGGCGTTGCCATTAGGTGTCATGCCTGGATGCACTTGTGTGACTTTATGGACCCTTTCAAGTCTTCCTTTATCAGTGCTCCCATTGATGCTTCATCCCTTTTTGACCAAAAAGTTAGAGACACATTAGCCAGGTGTGAGAAGGACGGAAAGACCCTTTCTGCTGTGGGCTTTTTTCCACTCCTCAATGACCTTACTCCAGGAATCAGAGGAGTGGAAAGATGTGGTTCAGGAAGTCCCAAGGGCCTTTTCAGGATGCATGTGGCGAGTATTCTTCCCAGGGCAGAGGGGGGAACTCTTCTGGAATACGCCGCTCCCATGGCAGAGGGGGCCTGCATAACCAGGTTTCTAGGGATTCTTTCTCTGGACAACCCTACCAGCACTCCTGTGCAGCAGCCCGATTGCTTACCTCAGGAGGCAGTTGGAAGAAGATTTTCTCTGCACCATGCAGCCTGGCACTTCTTGGGTGCAGACAATAATTACCAGAGGTTACCATATCTCCTTCAGTCTTTATCCCGGACCACAAAGACAAATCCCCGATGTTCCACCCAGTCAAAGGGATATAGCAGCACTCAAAATCCAAAACCTGCTTCAAAAAAGAGTCATCCAAGCAGCCCCACCAGACCAAATACGATCTGGATTTTACTCAAGATTCTTTTTAGTGCCAAAAAAGACAGGGGGCTGGAGGCCAGTCTTAGACCTCAGTGTATTGAACAAGTTTGTTCAACAAACAAAATTCCAGATGGTCACACTTCAGTCTATTCTTCCTTTTCTGGAGAAAAATAATTTGATGTACTCTATAGATCTTCAGGATGTGTATTACCAAATAAAAATGGACAAACACTCCAGGAAATACCTGTGCTTCTGGCTAGGAGCCAGTCATTTCCAATTTTGAGCACTGCCCTTTGGTCTCACCACAGGCCCCAGGGTGTTCAGCAAATGCATGGCAATGGTAACAGCTCATTTAAGGCTACAAGTATTCTGGGTGTTTCCATATTTAGATGACTAGTTCTTCACCACCCCCACCAGGTATCTGCTGCTTTCTGCCTTGGACACCGTTCTAAGACTTGCAGAGTTCTTAGGCATCTTGATCAACAGAGAAAAGTCAAAGTTATCCCCCACACAGGACATAGAATTAATCTGAGCAAGACTAAACACATGATCCTGCATGGCTGCTCTTCGTCTTTACAGACTGGAGAACTTGAGGTTGCAACTAAAAATAATACTCTCTCAAGTCAAAGTTCTGGTCCGTCAGGTCTTACAGTTCCTTGGGTCCATGGCAGCAGCAATGACCTTAGTTCCCCTGGCGAGATACCACATGAGGTTACTTCAGTGGCTTTGGTCAGTGTTAACTCATCCAGTGTCCCATCCAATCTGAATAACCAACCGGTGCATGCAGGACTTACACTGGTGGATGAGGCCTGAAGACAAATTTTTGGAGCCGCCCCTTTTCCCCCTCTCAGCCCAAGGCTATAGTGACTATGGATGCATTCCTGATGGGGGGGGGGGCATGTTCAGGGACAGACAGTCCAAGGTACTTGATCCCCTACAGAGGCCAGTTTGCACATCAACATCCTAGAACTGAGGGCACTGCTCTTAGCATTGCAAGCATTCCCATCTACCCTCCCTCTAGGGACAATTGCTATTCAGTCAGACAACATGTCAGTAGTCTGGTACATCAACAAACAAGGGGGATCCAGATCCTACCCCTTTGTCGGGAATCCCTAAGAGTTTGGCAATGGGCGATCAACTCCAACTGCTTTCTGTTAGCAACACACATTCTGGGGAACTCCAGTGTGATTGCGGACAAACTGAGCAGATGCATTCTCCTGCCTCACAAGTGGTCTCTCAATCCCAGTGTTGCGGCAGAGATTTTCCATCGATGGGGTCAGCCTTGCTGTGATCTGTTTGCCTCTCCCACAAACCACAAATGCAGCAGCTACTTTGCCCTGGTCCCCCCTTGGGGGGAGTCCCTGAGAGATGCTCTTCTCCACGATTGGCCCCTGGGACTTCTTTATGCCTTTCCATCAATCCCCCTAATTCCCCAATTTCTAAAGAAAGCAAGTTGAGAAGCAAAGTGATTCTCATTGCACCTTATTGGCCCCGTCAAGTCTGGTTTCCATTTCTGTGGCCTCATTTAATTTACCATCCATGGATTGTGGCTCCAATCCCAGATCTGTTGTCTCATCCACAGGGCCTGGTCCATCCCAACCTACAAAATTTCAAGCCGACAGCTTGGCTTCTCCACTTCCAGTAATTTCCAGGCAAAATAACTTATCTTCCCCAGTATAAAATATACTTCTGTCTTCGCATAAACCACCCACCAGAAAACTTTATCTTAGCAAATGGAAGCGATTTGCATATTGGTCTGATGAAAAGGGTACTGAGCATTTTTCAGCCTCTGTCGAAGAGATCTTGGAATATTTATCCACCTTATTCCAGTTAGGAGCCTCTATTTCTACTATTAGAGTTCATTTAACTCCCATTTCAAATTTCTGTAATGGTTTCAATGAACTTTCTCTGATGTCCCACTGGTTCTGCAAAACCTTTCTGAAGGGTGCTTTACATTTGAAATCACCTTTCAAAGAGCTCATTGCACCTTGGAGTTTAACATTGGTCTTACAAAGTTTGGTCCATCTGCCTTTCGAGCCAGCAGCCACTTATGATATCAAGTTCTTTTTTTGGAAAACTCTATTCCTGGTAGCTGTCATGTCAGCCAGGAGAATCTCAGAATTACAGGCTGTGTGTGTAAAATACCTGTATATAATTTTTCACAAAGCAAGAGTATCACTCAGGACTAATCCTTCCTTTTTGCCTAAAGTGTTTTCAGATTTTAATATAAATCAGTCCGTTAATCTACCAGTTTTCTTCCCAAATTCCTCGAACAAAGGAGAATATTGTTTACATTTGTTGGATGTACACAGACAATTACGTTTTTACTTGAATAGAACAAAATCTTTCAGAAAATTGGACCAATTGTTCCTATCCTTTTTGGGTCCTAGACTGGGCACACCAGTTTTGAAAGTTACCCTGTCAAAGTGGTTGAGGAATTGCATCACTTTTATTTATTAACAGAATAAACTGGACTTATCAACAAAAGTTAGGGCGCATTCTACCAGATCTGTTTCCACTTCAGTAGCCTTTCATGCCAGAGCTTCTATGGATGACATATTTGCACCAGCAACTTGGTCTACTCCCCATACCCTTATCACTCATTAGAAATTGGATATGGTCTCCAGGGGAAGAGCATCCTTTGGCTCTATGGTATTGAGGAATATCCTTCCCTAAGGCCTCCCTAGGTCTAAAGTAGCTACAGTCCAGAATGAATGAAGATTGACAACATCAGATAAAGAAGTTATGTTCTTACCATAATGTTCCATCTGTGTTGTCGACCTTCATTTATTTTTGACATCCCACCCATCTTCCCCCTCCTAAGACTTCTGGAGGTTAGGAATTAGTCAAGGGATCCTGGTAAGGTTGTTCCTCAGACAAAGCTTCTGTCATTTTCTACTCTATAGGCAAACTCAATCTGAGGGGATCGGAAGATAGGCATTATGGGTAGCCATGGCTTGAGAGTTTCTGGCTGGTGCAAACTTAATATAATAACCAAGTTGGTTCCAAGGGTTGGAACTGAGACCCAACAGTCAAGAATGAATGAAGATCGACAACACAGATGGAACGTTATGGTAAGAACATAACTTCTTTTTTTGATTATACAGACCTTTGTTGACAATGTGATGTTTTTGCTCTTTAAAATTTTATTTAAATTTACCATAGATTTCCTTCTGGACAGGAAAGAATATTTTAATTTCATGACTGCAGTAACCATCTGTCGAGATCTTTAAGGCCAATAAATTAAAATCTGTCACTGTCTCCACTTCTTTCCTATCCATTTGCAAAGAATCAATAGGGCTTGATGACATGATTTTAGTTTCTGGGTTGATCCAATCCATACATTTTAACTGTTGGACTGGTCCCTGCAGGTTCCTCTTCTTGGCATTGTTTAGCACCTATCTACTGCAACCTCAAACTCCTCCCCAGTTTCTCCTTGCACACTAGCAAACTGACTCTCTCAAGATCTCATCACTTTTTTAGCTTCAGGCAGATCTTCTGCAACTCAATTGTTAATTATTTCAAATACTGGAATCTTTCTTTAAATGATAACATTCATGTTTTCTCACATTTTCATTACTGTTGTTTGTTCCACAGCGTTATTGCAGTTTATTCCAGTTTCTATAAAATTGTTTTGTCTCATCTCAGTTGACTTCCCTGTTACCAACTAAACTGCTGTAATATTTCTTTCCTATCTCATGATTTTCCCTTTCTCCCTTAAATCAAAAATAACATTATTTAGACAAAGTTTACTAGCAGAAATATTCTTTTTTTTTTTCAATAGTGGGTCTTGGCATAGATTGCTTAATTGTAAAGTGATTTATGTGTTTGCTTGTTCTTATGACTTTGACTTTATTTGTATCCATGGAAAGGGACAAGACCTCCAGATTAATGAATATACTGAAAGAGGCCCTAAGATACCTCTGGAGGATCCATACCATTTGTGAGTGGTTTGCCACGAGTAAGAATACCTCATAGCATATTGTGCAATCTGCATAAACATTAGTTCCTGAAGGCTTCTTGTCAGGAGAAACAAATTAAAACTGAAGGACTTTCTCCCAAGTGATGATGAAAATAGGACAGTTTGGAAGAAAAGTGTAAGAACAGAACATTAGAAGAGAACAGGATTGTCATTGAGGATCTTCCTTCAGTTGTTAAAGTTTTCCAGATTGGAACCTACTACTACGTTAACACAGGATCTTCCAGGGCACCATCAGTACAGCTGATCACTCTTCCACTGGGAGCTGTCTTCCCTGGCCAGCCTGCATCCTCTTACTCAGTGCTGATAAGAAGACTGCATAGCTTTCCCTTCGAGCAGGAGATGCCAAAATATCTCCAGTCTAGGTCTTCTGCTACATTATTGAAAAGGTCTTCATAGTTGGTAAGAAGCCCTACTGCAACCACTGACAGGGGTAAAGTGATGATGGCCTTCCTTAATATCCAACTGGAACTTAGTGTCATCTTGGCCCTCTCTGCTTTCAAAGCAGTCAGTTTGAGTCTTGGACCTTCTACTTGGCTTCCACCTTGTGCCAGGCTTCAACAGCAGGAGTTTTGGAGACACTTAATAGAACCTGTTGCCATCAGGAGCACCGGTAAAGTCTTCTTCATCAGTGCCCTTAGTACTGGTAACATTGGCATTAGCAGTTGGTGGTGAGAGTCAGTAGTTCCAGGACTTTTGGCATTGATGTGCTAATACTGAGATTGGCTGCTACTCCTTTAGGGTTATTCATGATGTTTATACAAATTTCATTCAAATCTTCACTGATGAAGGGTCACATAACATTACAGTCAGGCCTGGTACTGATGGGAGTCAGCATTGTGACTTCTGCATCAATCTTTGTGTTGACTCATGTGATGGTTCCTACCCCATTACTGTTGACATTTTTAACACCAAAAACCGAGGTGAGAGAATTGGTCTCAAATTAACTTTCAGGATTTAAATCATAACAATGTATCAAACCAGGAATAAACTAGTGCAGTTTTTTGTTTTCCTCTAGTAATGTGTGACTGTGAGAGCTGGATTGTAAGCAAGACTGTGTTCCATAAAGTACGTTCATATACAACAACAAGCACTTTTTGACATATGTTTGACTTTCATAAAGTGCAATTTGCACTCTGGTTTTCAGCGCTTAATTTATTTTACATTTAGCTCCTAAGATTTATAGCTGTGGAACAGACACCTACCATTGGTCTGGTCTTGCATACCATCCAGCTTTCAGCCATGAGTTGATTATGTCCAGCAGAACCAGGTACCAGAAGGTCTCTTTAGACCCTGAAGATATGGGGAGGAGATTTCTCCTGAGCAATTGGACAATTTCACATGGAGCTTTCCAAGGAATAGGAAGTACAAGAGGAGACGCACAGACTTGCCAACAGTTCCACCCCAGGCACTAACTTGATGAAGTGGGGAAGTGGAGCCCTCCAAGTCATCTTCTGAAGATTCTAGGCTGAGAGAAATCCTGTATGTGATGCACCATTGGGGAATTTGGCCCATTTACCCCACCACACTAGAAAAAATATCCTTAGTCCACCTCCTAACAGAATGATGGATCTTAGTTATCAGTGAGCATCTAAAGAACCAGATGTTGTACAGCCCATCTCTAGAAAACCTGACAAGGTTCATAGGCTGCTTAGGAAACCCTTATGGACTATATTGTTGTGTCAGTAGCCACAAACAGAGAGGTACCTGAGAAGGCCAGGCAATTCATACCCCAGATAAGAAGTCCAAAGCCATGGATCACCTTGGAAAGCATGTATTCATGTTAAGTATAAACACAGTGCCATTTACTGCTTGATGCACATGACAAAATTTCAGAAAGATCTAACTTTTAAAACACTATGGTCCCTTGAAGAAGCTCCCAGCAGTAACACATGACAACAGATGGAGTCAGAACAATGAAAACAATTACCATGTTTCTATGAGATCTTTACATAATGGTGCAGATGGAACAGTGAAGACAGCAGGATTAGGCATCACTGTGAGGTGCACACCTGGCTCAGGTATGCAGAACAGTTCAGGGCAGCTTTTATAATACCCATGTGAAAAGTCCACCATGTTTGGACTGAAAGTGAAAGATAGATTACAACACAGTGAGCAGCAAAGCAAATCCTTCACCTTTGCTGGAGAAACTTATAAGAGCTGCAATGATGCTATAAGAGATATCAAAAGGGAGTGAAAAATATTTGGTTTAGAAAGTCGCAGTAGACCCAGCATAAACATGTAAAACAGGAATGGTTCACAGAACCGGGGTACTGTAGTCCTTCCTTCAGGAAAAGCAAGTAGATCTTGAGAGGATTTGTCAGATTTTCCACCTCTGGGGCAGACAGAGGTCACAATTTCTTTCTGCCAAAAGTATGGCTGGCCATCACTCAGGATAGTTGGATCAGGGAAATCATATCCAGAGGCTAATCTGGGGCATTTCTCCCTGGGCCTCTGCTGAAAACAGGCTCTGTGGTACCTAGTCGGACATTCCCGATCAACAAATGTTAAATAAAAAAAAATAAAAAAATAAATAAATAAAAATAATCATTTCCCTTTTCAAAAGCTCCTCCATTGCCATTTAGTCCTCTCCCAGATGTTCCCACCCCAGCAAAAGAAGGTGGCATTTCACGAGGTCATCAACTTACAAAAATGAGCAATCTGAAGAAATTCACCTAGACCAGAAAAGATCTGTGTTTTACTCAAGGTGGTTTTTGGTACTGAAGAAGAAAAAGGACCTACGACCTATACTGGATCTCAGTTGCCTGAACCAGTGTATTTGAAAAACAGCATTCCAGATGGTCACATTGCAGTCTATCCATCCTGCCTATAGGAAGGAGGCTGAATATGCTCTTTATATCTTCAGGATGTCTACCTGCACATAAAAAGCAAAGCTGCCCAGGAGTTTCCTATGCTGAATTTTAGTCTGTTATTATTAAGCCATCACTTTTGAATTCACTTCAGCCTCCAAGGTGTTTGCAAATTGCATGGCTACGCTTGTGGCACATCTCATGGTACTGGGGAGTTCTCATTATCTGGATGACTGGCTCATAGCTACCAACTCAGAGATTCTCTCACCAAGGCATGGGAGTATTCTGTTCAGTTATGCCAAAGTCACATCTTGGCCAACATGGGCATTGATGTTTATCGTTTGTCACCTGGAATACCTTAACATTTGCAAGTGTTCCAACAGACAAGATACCCAAATATAAGAGGCAGTCAGACGTCTGCACCACTACCAGCCTTAGTGTTATGAATTCTAAGCTTAACGGCAGAAGCCCTGTACATGCTGCCTGTTGACAAAAAACACAAAAGCTTTTTGTTACAGTAGTCACAATTACACAGTCATGTCTCAGAAAATCCAAATTTCCAGATGTCACTGAATTCATCTGCAGTGGTAACTTCATCTTCAAAACCTGTTGTTGGGGCATCCATTTCTTATCCCACTTTTATCTGCAATGGCTACCATGGATGCATCTTCCTTGGGGTGGTGGGCATTGTGTACTACAGACTGTCCATGGAACATGGATTTGCATGTCAGTGTCCTGGGATGATGTCAGTCCTCCGAATGTTGTTAAACCTTTCTGGACCGCCTTCACCAGAGTTTGATAGCCACATATTCTTACAAGTTGGCTATAGTATGATACATCAGCAGGCAGGGGGGATACAGGTTCTACCCCTTTTGTCAGGAAGCAGTGAGGGTTTAGGAATAGCCCATCAATTCAGTGATTCTGAAGATGTTCTGTTTTTACTTTTAACTTAATCTTTTATTTCTGAATAAATGGTTCTGTTTTTTTCTTGTTGCCACATATTAATATTTCTGCGGCACTGTGGTAAGTGAGAATTTATAAATCTTCCTGTGCTTTTCTCCCAGTCCTCAAACAAGGGAGAATGCAAATTACAATGCTTGGATGTACAGAAACAACTTTTTATTTTACTTGCATCTTACTAAACGCATTAGACAAGATCAGCAGTTATTTGTTTTCTTTGCTCTAAACAAATTGAAAAAGAATGTGATGAGGGTCTCACTGGCCAGGTGGTTATACAACTGCACCTCGTGTAGCTGTAAAGCTAGTCAAACATCATTTGAGTTTAATCCTACAGCTCATTCCCACAAGATCAAAAGCTAATCTCATCAGTGTACTTCAACAATTTATGAATGGAAGGCATTTGTGCAGCAGCTATGTTGACCTCATTGTGTGCATTTATCAGATGGAATTCTGTTGTGATACTATCCAACCTAGTCTTCTGGGGACTTTGTCCAATAATTAAATCTGGGTCAACATAGATATGAAAGTTATGTGCATCATCTTTGTACTTAGAGTACAATAAACCAACTCTCTTCCTCCCAAGAAATTGTCAAATTTGTATTAGTCTGAAGAGGAAAGTGTGGAGGCTGAGGTATACATGCTGGGAAGGTTTTCTCCTGTACTGAAGTGCATACAGTTGCACAAATAGAAGATCATATAGCTTTGTTAGTGATGTCCACATTACTCATAAGACTGTCAGGGACTTTCTTTATCTGTTTCCAGTAGTCAGTCTCGATCTGGAGAGAGTCGGTTTGCTAATATATGACACGATCAAGGGAGAAGAGCTTGAGCTTGTAAGAGATTCAAAAAGATACCAAGAAGAGGCATCTATGGCGACCAGTCCAGCAATTAGTGTATTGACCAGGATTAGTCAGTTCTGTCTTTACAGTAAGTACATAACTTTTGTTTTCTGATGCTGAATAGCGAGTCAGATTTTGTGCTTTCCACTTTCACCGTCATCAATAAGCTGTTTAATTTTTCCTCAATTTCAGCCATTAAAGTGGAATCATCTACATATGTGAAATTACTAGTATTTTTTCCACCAATTTTCATTCCATCATCTGATTTTGTCACATGATATATTGATTCAACATATAAACTGAATAAGTAGGATGATGGGTGTACAGCCTTAATGTACAACATTCCAGGTCATGAATCAGTCAGTTATTGCACATTCACTTCTAATTGTTGTTTCTTGTTTTGCATGCAGATTCCTCAGAAGACAAACAATGTGATCTGGCATCCCCCTTTCTCTACGAACATGCCACAGTTTGTCATGGTCTACACAATCAAAGGTTTTAGAGTAGCCCATAAAGCAGAAGGTTTCTGGAACTACATAGTTTCTCCATTACCCAGGTAATATTGCCATTTTATCCGGTACCCTCTAAAACCAGCTTGTACATATGGCAGTTCTCAGTCTGTGCATTGCTGGAGTATAGCTTGAAGGCTGTTGAGCATTAAATTACTAGCATGTGAAATAAGTGGGACTGTTTGATAATCTGAGCACTGTTTAACATTGCTCTTTTTGAGACTGGAATATAAAGTGATGTTTTCCAATCTAATGGTCACTGTTGTATTTTCCAAATTTGCTGGCAGATTCCACACAACGCTGTAACAGCATCATTTTGCATGATCTTATGCATTGCAGTTGGAATTCTAGTCTTCCTTTTGCCTTGTTATTAGACTTTCTATGGTCCATTCAACTTCACTCCCCAGGCTGTCTGCCTCTAGATCAGAGAAAATACCATTGTATGTATCAGTGATGTTAGGGTTGTTTGTATATAGATGTTCTTTATTAGATCACTATTACAGTATTCCCACCATCTGGAACATTCTCTACAAAGGTTCCTTCCATCTGGCCAGGTTCTAAAGCTGTGACTCCTTTCTGTCTGAGCCGTATGTCTACCCTGGGCACATGTCAGTGTGCCAGTAGGGTACTTAAGTCTTCGTCATTTTCAGATCGTTCTTGCCACAGTTTGTTTGTGCAGACATCCATTTTTTATTTCTTGATAATCTTGATTATAGTTTCTGAACTTCAGGCAGATAAGTAGTTGAGGATGTTTTCTGCCTATAATACAGCATTTGTGATTTTCTTTCTTATGTCTATGGCTATAAAACAGAAGTGCTACTGTAGTAGGGAAACTCATTATCGAGACTACACCACTAGCTGTTCATTTTGTCTTAAGGTAGAACATAACCCAGAGACTCCCCATACTCTGGAATAGACTGCCCATACATGTCAAGCAGACCACCTCTTTGGCCCTCTTCAAAAGGAACCTTGATGATTGGATGGGAGATAGGAAATTCACCCTGGGATCATGTCAGTCACCCTGCTAGACAGGGGTCCAGGGAAGTAAATATTGTGGGAAGAAATATCCAGGGAATTGTTATGGCTAGGCTTGTATAGACCCTAGGACCAATAGCCTAGTATCTATGAACCTAGGAACCTATGAACATTAAGTCCTGGCAGGCTTGTCAGGAGTTTGCTGTAAAACTATTAGAATTTACCTTGGACCCTTGCCCAGTATCTGGGAAATAAAAAAAATAAAAGATTGCTACTGTTGGTATATGTGGCTATGTTTTCTGCTTCCTCATCTTAAGCATTTGACCCTCTAGTTCAAAAGAAGAAGAGATGAAGAAGGGATAAAGCACTAAAATAAGTGAATGGCTCTGAATTGATATCTGCTTTCTCTGCTCATGATGGTAATGGGTGAGCTTGGTGAATCATGTTTTCATCCCTCTGGCCATCATTCAGCATCTCACAGGCCATACTTCTGTGGAGACCATTATGGCCAGGGACAGCGACATATCCTTTGCTACCAACCATCATTTTGACTTTTCTCCTATTGGCTGTCCAGAGACAAGTTCCCTAAGCTGATGTCTAGCCAATATCCCACTGGACTGCCACCAATAATGTGACTTCCCTCACTTAAAACCTGGGTCAGTAATTAAGGAATTAAGGAGCCTCAATCCTTACCACTGAAACCAGTGTGGGAGCATGACGGAAAACACCAGAGCACACAGCATTCAAGAGTAAAATTCCACAATTTCCCTTAAGAGCACAACAGGAACATGCTGTATTTCCTGGGGCTGGACTATATACGTATGTCTACCCCAAATCTAATCCCTTATCATACAATTCAGAGCAATGTGTTCTACTTTAAGACCTCTGAGTCACTCACACTCAAAATAAATTTTAATCTCACACACTCAAACACTTATGGGAAGCCTGACATAGATTTCCAGCTGTGTCCCCTTCCCAATACAAATGGTAATCGCTGCCACCAGAGTCAAACAAGTCTACATGCCCTTCAAAAGGCGATGAATTATTAAAAATTAAATATCAAAATAAATGATAGCTATGACCAGAAGCAGCCAGGCCTTTGAGGTGGTCTTGGAAGTATCAAACAGGTTTAAGCACTAATGTCTAAAGAACACACTGATTTTCCAGCCACAATGTAAAGTAATGAAAAACATTTAATAATAAGTAAAATGATTACAAGAATGTAAATCAATAACTTTGAATAAACACCACAATTCAATCACCAATAATATAAAATTAAACTGTAGGATAGAAGTCCATCATTTCAGAAAATTTCTGGGTAAATAACTAAACTTTCCTAATCTAACTAGGAATACTGTCCCTGATCTAATCTAAAATGTAACAGCAAGGCAAAGGCAGGCTTACCATTTTTTGGTGAGCCCCTTTCTTGGTATCTACTGCACAGCACTGTAACTGACTGCAACTCTTCACTAACTGCTCAGTACTGTAATGGACTGCAGCATTCTGTTTTATATTCCAGGTTAGCAGTCTAAACTGTTTTATTTTAAAAATAACTGTCAGCTGTTTGAAAAAGTTATTTTTCCAGTCACTCAACTGTTCAAATAATCAGATAGCAACCAGGAACATTCTAATGACATTACCTACTGATCAGCTGATTCTCCACAGTTTGTACTTTTTAATCTCCCTCACAAACGTGCAATTAGAAATGTATCATAACACTGACAGATTCTTCAAATATTTTATATAAGCAGGGAGATACTCAGCATTTTAAAAACTTATTTACACATTCACAGTTTTGGCATACAATACAAGTTAATCTGAGAATATACACAAATCTCCTGCCAGATATGCTAACACAGATGACAGTGTTTTCATTTTTTCCACACCTTGAACCTAGAGTCATAATAACAGAAGGTGTAGCAGTTGTTTTCCATGCTGTCATCAGAAAAGAGAGTGAAGTGTTCAAAGTAGAGATATGTTCCTCAGCACCTAAACCTCAGGCAGACACCCCATGTAAAAGACAGCAGAAGACAAAACACACATTTCTCCCCCTTCTTTTCCAATGCAAATTTTGTCTATGGAGTCTGTTACTGAAACCTCTCAAGACAAATAATATGTTTAGTTCTGTGACACCCGTGCCCTGGCCTCAATCCTCACCACTAACACCAGAGAGGGCATCTCATATATGAGGAAAGGATAACAAATACACACAGTAAAGTGCAATTTCCCTTCAGAGCACACAGAGATCACAGTCAGTCCAGGGCTGGTCGCTCCCTTGCTCTCCAGGTCCCCAATAAGACTCCCCACTGACACAGCTATAGTGTCCAGATCTCCGCCTAGTGGGCAAGCTAAAACCTCTAGAACCCTCTCTGTCCAACCAGTGCTTTGTGTCCCTGCCCAAGTAGCTGACACACACACACTTTGAGAAGAGTTTATACAACCACACAGACACTCATGGGAAAGGCTGGCACAGGTTCTCTAGCTGTGCCCCCTTTTCCCAGATTATATGGTAGTACCAGCTGCCACCACCCACTAATAATTATCAGCTACTCAAAGGCCCTTAAAAGGGTGTCCAATTATTACTGTGCAATATTATTATCCAATTGGTAGTTTAACCCAGGGATAAAGCTATTAGAGTGGCTTTATACAGTTTTACCAAAGGCATGCAAGTACTCTTAAGAGCTTAAATTATCTCTACACAAACCAGCCACAGTTAAAAGGTTTTAAAATATTTAATAATAAAACCACAAGACAATACTTTCTGCTATACAGTGCTAGTCAAAAGTTCAGAGATCACACAGAAATACTTAAAATAAATCGGTAGTACAGTTCTGACATCACAGAAAAACATTTAGACTAATCTTTCTAGTTCCTAGCTATTTCTAAAAGAAAACACAAGTCTAAGATAACTTACATGTGAGCAAGACAGTGCTGTGAGTTGGATGATTGAGACAAAAATGCTTAATGCCTTCTGATTCTCTCTGTTTAAATTGCTATTGCAGTTCTGATAAACATTACATTATTTTTTTACACTTTCCTGGTGTTCCCAGGCCAACAGAAACTGCATTCTTTTGTTATCTTGCAGCTGCAGGAAACTACATCAATAAAAGCCATTCCATATGTAAACTCTAGTAATTATTCCTTATGTTCAAACAATAGGCAGGATGCCTTCATCTAGACTCATTAACTCCAAATTCTAACTTCAAAGGGACACACATGAAATAATTTAAACTTCAAAGGACAGATAAGAAATACTTGACTTAGCTTTCTTTACAGTAGAGGGCAATGTTGCTACATTGTTTTAAGTTCAACATTTCACAGCATATTCTTTCAATTAAGAAAACAAGTCTGTATTTCAACATATTTACAAATGATAGCGTTATCTGCACAATTCTATCTGGCTAGGCTGGCAGCCTTCACAAGTTCATATAGCAATAACCCACGCCTGGGCGTGGATAATGCTGGATTTACCCACGGTTGGCGTGGTTACCCACGGTTTGGCCCGAGTGGCCAAACAAAGCCAACCGTGGGTAAATCCAGCATTACCCACACCCAGAAGTGGGTTATTGCTATTATACAATGACATTATTTAAGAAAAAAAATAATTACTTTTCTTAAATAATGGCATTGTATAATGCCTCCTTGCTGCCCTTCCGCAGCAGTCTGGTATTCTGCGGCAATTCTGATGTACTGCGCATGCATATGCCTACGCAGTACATCAGAACTGTGGGCAAAAGCAATGGAGAAAGCAAGATCTCCGTTGCTTTTTACTGTTTCGCTATGTTAAATGGGTTTAACATAGCGAGACAGTTTTAAAAAAAGCAACGGAGAATCTCCGTTGCTTATTTTAAATCTGTCTCGCTATGTTAAACCCATTTAACATAGTGAGACAGTTTTGAAAAAAGCAATGGAGAAAGCAAGATCTCCGTTGCTTTTTACAAACTGTCTCGCTATGTTAAATGGGTTTAACATAGCAAGATAGCTTTAAAATAAGCAACGGAGATCTCCATTGCTTATTTTAAAGCTGTCTCGCTATGTTAAACCCATTTAACATAGTGAGACAGGTTTAAAAAAAAGCAACGGAGAAAGCAAGATCTCCGTTGCTTTTCACACACTGTCTCGCTATGTTAAAGGAGTTTAACATAGCGAGACAGCTTTAAAAAAAAAACGGAGATGTCCGTTGCTTTTGTTTAAAGCTGTCTCGCTATTTAAACTCCTTTAACATAGTGAGACAGTGTTTTAAAAAAGACTTATAGTAATGGAAAAAGTCCGGGAGACCGGACCTTTTTCCATTAGAATAAGTCGATTTACAATGTTCACGCTGACCAATCAGCATGCACATTTTGGAATATTAATGGGGGGGTCATGGTATAATAGGCTTTTAAAGGCTACCCAAGTCTTACAGCCATGGCTAAGTATTCTTTTTTCCTGTTCCTGCTAAAAGAAAAAAAGTGATTCATCTTCCGATGAAGAGAATTACCCTGAGTTAGGTGTATGAGCTGCTCTTTCCTCTGACTCTCTTAATCAAGAAAATTATTTTGTGGAAATTGTATCTAATATTTTTTTAAGTAAGAGGGGAGGAAATGTCTGACATTCAAAAGAAATATGTTGAATTTCCTCATATGGACGCTCCTAAACATGTGGCTATTTCCAGATGCTTAGAGTATTAGAGGATGCCTTTTTAGCTGTTTCCCTAAACACAAATTTCCAACCACCATCTCCAAAAAGATCTGACTGATTTTACTTGGTACAGGATTCTCACAAATATTGTCATAAAAACACTGTTGCTGACCTTGTTGCTCTCTCTGTGGATAAGGGATCTAATTATCTACCTAATGATAACTAAAACAGAGCCATTGACAGGTTCAGCAAAAGAGTTTATACATCTGCAACCCTGTCATTTAGGGCTATTAACTGTCAGACATGTGTGACTTTGTTCCTTTTAGCTATGTTAGTCAATATGGGTCAGACGATTTCTGAAATTCCTAATCTAGACTCGAGATCAGAACTCCTAGAAATGCTTAATTCTGCATCTCAGGTTTCTAAAAACTCCATAAAATGCATCTGCAGATGAATGGATGTCAACGATTTAATGGATGGATGGTTGTCAATGACTGATTGTTCAATGCTCCTCTGGATAAAGATTTGCTGGGTGTGAAGTCTGTAATCAGATGAAAGAAGAAGAGGTAAAGGGGTGCAAAGGGTAAAACAACCTTTTCTTTCTCATGCATTCCTCAGGTTTCCAAATATCAGGAACACCTTACACCCACTATCCTCTCAAATCTTCTCTTAGGACAGAAAAAGCGCATTCACACTCGAGGGGAAAAGGATTTCATTCAAGGCTATTTCTAGTTCCCAGGAAAAATGCAGACTGGAGACCAGTTCTAGACTACCCCAACTTAAAACCTTATCTATCCCCTTTTTGAGCGTTCCTCACTTCAGAATGCTCATCCTCCAAACTTTGTTGGCTCTTCTGCACCGAAATGCTCTTTTGGTCACTCTGTATTAAAAGATGTTTTACGTCTACATTCCTACCCACAGGACTCTCAGAAAATATTTAATATGCTTTTTCCTGGACTTGCACTACCAGTTTACTTCTCTTCCTTTGGGCTTTCTGCAATGCCAAGAGTATTCACAAAGTGACGGGCTTTGTTTATTGCAGGCTCCAAGGAATTCACATTTTTCCTTTTCTAGATAAATGCTTAATTCAGGGAACTTACATTTCAGAGGTACTAAAAGCTACAAAGTTCTCAATGAATCTTCTTGAGAATCTAAGATTCACTCTCAGTTTAAATAAATCACTTCTAATTATTTCCTCCAACGTGGTCTTTCTTGTTTGCCTAATAGGTATTACAGAGCAGATTGCCTTTTTGTAACCAAACAAAACATAGTACACAAAGGCTGCTTTCAGAATGTGACACAGCAGAAGTCTACCTCAGTCAGAGAATTTCTAAAGGGAGTTTATGGCCTCAGCTGTTTACATGGTTCCTCCGGCCAGGCTCCATGTTTTAATTTCTTCAGATGTTTTGTATTTGTAATAATGTGGCAGGAACTGACATCATTCCTGAGTCAGGGTGCAATGAGAGTTTATGAAATGAGAGTATTGCATCACTCTTTGTTGTTTTCCAAATGTGCTTTTATTATCATCCACAATTTCCCCAGAATTGTCTCCTTCTGAAGTTCATACCGTCTTATTTGAAACAGCATATGTAAGTGCACTTTGAAATTTCTTTACTAGTTCAGTGATTAATGACACTGCCATTTTTTTCTTTAACTACTAGAGCTGTTTTTCTTGCTTTGACTTTCTTAGTTGCTAGCATTGGATAAGCCCATGTGATCAGAACTACTACATTTACAGTAATTCTTTGTGGTTCATGTTTCCATTGCTTCTTGGTTAATGTTATGTTGTGTTTGTACAATCCCTAGTGCAATACTCTTGCCACATCATTGTGTCTTTCAGTATACAGCCCCTCAGCCAGGAGTAAATTGCAGCCAGTAACAAGATGTGCAATTGTTTCAAGTTCTGTGTTAGAGAACCTACATCTGCCTGTTTCTTCAACTTTTTCTGTAAACTTTGTTAACCAAAGTGTTGTAGCCCACTGTCGTGAGTTACCATTATTAGCCCTTCATCTTTTGGTTTAACTTCATTTCTCCTTTAAGCATTTTGTGCATCAAATCTTGAATTTTTTGCCTACTTCTGATTTGATTTCCATTCCCACATCTTTCTGAAATGCTACTGTTAATCTTAGAAAACATGTCATCTTAGACTTGTTTATTTCATGGTTTAGATATTTTACTATGTTTGGATCTGATGATGTCAACAACTATGTTTGCAATCCCATGAGTGCAGACCTACAGATATAGTCAGTTTTGAGAAGGCCTTACCTCCTTCAGACTGAAGGATATATAATCTTGACATGCAACTTTTTTTAAATATCATTTGATAAGCATGAAGCATTTTACTTGTTTTCTTGTCTAACTGATCCAATGTTTTGAGGCCAGTCAATCAAACCAAAGCTGTAAATTAGCACATGTAGAGCAAATTGATTTCTAGCTTGGATTTTATTCCTAGATGCCAAGGCAGTTTTCAATGTTATCATTAGTCTTCTAAAGTATTTTTATCAGGCTTTGTTCCCATTTCTTTATGTTTTATTACTAACCATTCATTATTCCTTAATATTGACATATCCCCTCCTGGTCCATTTCCTTTATATCACACCCCTGTCCCAGGTCTAGATTTTTTTTGGTGCTTCAACTTTTTTGCTGTAAGTGTTGCTTTTGTATGTTTATCAAGACCAAATTGTCATCATATCATCTGATTATTTTAGCCATTTCTAGGTGTACTTTCAGATGCTTGTCTGATGAGCTATATGATTTTAAGTCATCCACAAAAAGTAGATGAGATATCTTAGAGAAGGTTGGTTTTTAGAGGTTAATCTGTAAATATAACCCAGTAAAATAAGTAAGCATCCTTAATGGGTTAAGAGCAAGAGAAAACAGCAGTGGTGACAAAGAATCAAACTGGACTTATCCCCCTTTGAGTTTCTATCGCTGGGATAATAATTTGCCCTTTATCATGTCTCTACTGTAAAGTAGTTTGCCACTGTTTCATGGTCACTGCTCTATAACTGATCGATGTAGTATGTTTCTTATATGTCTGTAAGCACTCTATAATCTAAGAATGGGGATGGTTTTGAATGTTTTTTTCCCTCTCTCTTTTTTTTATGAATTATCCACTCCATACTTAGTTCTTTGTTTTCTATGATATTCTTTTGTTACCTTGTTAAATCGTCATGACTGGATTTTTTCTAAATGACTATAATTCAGAGACGTTAATCCTATTTTTTTCTGTAGCTTTTCACAGATGTTCATCGTGTTATACTGCTGCAGTCATCACACTTGGGGTTATCCTGTCGTCAGGCGGTCCCACAGTCGGCCGAATCCCAAAGCCTTGGTCCGGCGTCGGTTGTTGTCGCTTCTTCCCTGACGTCAGTGTGACAGGGGTATAAAAGAGGCAGGCAACACCATTTTCTTCAGTCTTTCTTGCCGCGCGGTGCCCGAAGCAGAAGCAGTTCGCAAGTGCCGGTCGGCCAGCTCCTGAGATTTTCGAATCAAATTTTAGCCCGAAGTCTTCTCTAAAGCTAAGTACCCCGTTGAGGAAACTTTTCTTGCCTCAGACCGATGTCAGACAAAGTTAATAATTGCATTTCTTGTGGGAAGCAAATACCTCATAAGGATTTTCATTCTTATTGTATTCCTTGCCTAGGCCCAGACCACAACGTCTCTGGTTGTTGTTTTTGTGCTAGGTTCAACAAACGTACAATTAAGCATCGGGCAGATTTCGCCCAGCACTATTTTGGCAGAAAATTTAACTATAGCATGCCGTCGGAGCAACCGACATCAGCAATGTTTAAAAAACGCAAGGATAAGGACAGACAGCCAAGGCCAAGACCAGTTACCGAGGCCTCAGCCAGGCCTGACGCCGGTTCTCCGGTTTTCAGCGAGGTGCCTACGCAGCCCCTGACTACCGCTGATTCAGAAATTCTGATGGCCTCCCAGACTGAAGCAGCTGGGCCTCAGGAACCAGTTCAACCTCACCCCTCAGACGCCAGCCCTGACGGTGATCTGGAAATTTTGGATAGGCCTTCGGTTTCTGAAAGTGTCTTCAAACCGACAACTACCTCTACTAAGTCTTATGCTAAAGCTCCCTTGAAAGTTAGGGAGCCAAGTACACACACTCCCCCTATGCCTAAAAAACAGATGCTTAAGATGGCTGAGGATTTAATTACCCTTATCAGGGGATCCCAACCCCCACCTGACAAAAGGCCTAGACTGGAGGAAGATTTTCCTTCCTCTGACCAAGCATCCATTTTCTCAGGCAACTCTGAGGACCAGGATTACTTCTTCCCTCCTTATGAAGACTCATATGCTGAAGAGTCCATTCCCTCTGTCTCCCCCCCTGAAGACTACTCTTTTGGGGAAACTTTACGCACCTTGAGGGAACACTTCCACTGGGAAGACCAAGATTACTCTGACTCTAAGAAAAGACTCCGTGAGCTTCTTCTTCTTCCACAGCATAGACCCCTAGCAATTCCTCCAGTTTTAGACATTTTGGATGATGTTTACTTCGAATCTAGTCTAAACCCAGATTCCTTACCTCCAGCACCAG
The DNA here is from genome assembly GCF_019279795.1 of Protopterus annectens. Classification (NCBI taxonomy): domain Eukaryota; kingdom Metazoa; phylum Chordata; order Ceratodontiformes; family Protopteridae; genus Protopterus; species Protopterus annectens. The sequence continues at coordinate 778,036,633 of NC_056739.1, read as the reverse complement.
CTAAACCAGACAGATACTACCGAGTTCCTGATACTCATAAGTTTCTATATAAAAGTCCTACTGCAGACCCAGAAACCATTTCCCAGGGTCCCAAAGGGGTTAAGGCCTCTACTGCTAAGAATCCACTTCCTTCTGAAAGAGATTCCAGAGCATTAGAAAGATGGGGAAAGAAAGTGTATACGTCTGCCACTTTGGCCATGAGGGCCTTAAACTGCCAATTCCACATGCTAAAATACTAACAGTACTTGATTACACAGTTAAAACAGAAAATGATCCCTCAGACAGATCTACCTGATTTCAAAGAGATGCAGGATTTTCTGCATGCAGCAGAACAGGTAGGAAAGCATACTTTACAGTGTGGTTTTGATTCATTGGAAGTCTCATGTAGAGCAGCTGTCACAGGGTCTGTAATTCGTAGGCATGCTTGGCTTAAAGAACAAGCCTTACCAGAACATGTCAAAGCAAAGTTATTGGATGCTCCATTGCAGAAAGATGTGTTATTTGGTGTCAAAGCAGAGGAAGTTTTAAAGAAAATGGAAGAAAAGGCAAAATCGATGCAAACAGTTAAAGATTTCCTACAGGTACAACCTCCTCGCTTCAGCAGAAACTGGCTATAAAAAAAACTGGTCCTTTCCAGCATCAGACAGACCCCAAAGAGGTAGGTACAGATGCCCAAGGGGCAGAGGACAGCCACAAGGTTCTTTCCGGCCTAGACAATGGCAAACATCATCTCAAAGAGGGGGAGATGAAAGATCTCAACCCTTCCGGAAACAAACACAATGACTTCCCTCTTCGCTTGCCAAGCAAAATTGCCCTGGCAGCACCATTGGGAGGAAAACTGGCTTTATTTCCACAAAATTGGCATATCATAACAAAGGACAAATGGGTTCTGGATATTATTACCCGAGGCTACAGATTTCATTTCCACACTTTACCACGGATGAGAGGCATGCCAAATCTGCCTCCAAACCAATGGGCAGAGGCACAAGCACAAATTTCGGCTCTCATGGATATAAAAGCAATTCAAAAGGTACCTACAAAAGAGCAAGGTCAAGGTTTTTACTCAAGACTATTTCTAGTCCCAAGAAAGGACAAAGCCTGGAGGCCCATCTTAGACCTCTCCATTCTAAACACATACCTGGAGGTACCCAAATTCAAAATGCTCACACTTCAGCAGCTTCTTCCCATGCTGGGCAAGGAGTCTTGGCTGGTAACGTTGGACCTCAAAGAGGCATACCTGCATGTCCCTATCAGACAAGATTGCAGAAGATACCTCAGATTCCTGGCAGGTACAACGCATTATCAATTCTCTGCATTGCCCTTTGGCTTATCTACTGCACCCAGAGTATTTATGAAATGCCTGGCATCAGTAATTGCATATTGCAGACAACAAGGAATACAAATTTACCCATATCTGGACGACTGCCTGATCCAAGTGGACAGCAAGGACATCCTATTGCAGCATCTGGCATTTGTAATAAAGCTGCTCAGTTGCCTAGGGTACACAGTAAACATAAAGAAGTCAAAGCTAATACCCTCACAACAAATAATATTCCTGGGTGCCAGCATAAATACAACAGCCCAGATGGCTTTTCTCACGCCAGACAAACAACAACAATTGACTCAATACTTCAAAAAGATGGCAACTTTTCCCCAGCTCACTGCAAGGAAATGCCTGCAGGCATTGGGGTTCATGGCATCCTGCATTCAACTACTCCCATATGCAAGGCTGCATATGAGGAAATTACAATGGTACCTAAAAAGTGTATGGTCTCAACACAGGCACAGCCTCGAATCAAGTATACCTCTCATTCCATGCCTTCAAAAAGAGTTCCTATGGTGGGCTCAAGCATGTCAAATAAACAAAGGTCTTCCCTTCGTCTTACCTCCAGCAAACCAAACTATGACAACAGATTCTTCAGACTACGCCTGGGGAGCACACATGGCAGGACAGTGCATACACAGGGCAAATGGTCTGCAAAACAAATGCATCTTCACATCAACCAAAAGGAGATGCTAGCTGTGCAAAATGCTCTGACAGCCTTCAAGGACCTCTTGCATCCAGGACAACTACTAATAAGGACAGACAACACCACAGTGATGTGGTACATAAACAAACAGGGAGGAACACACTCCTACCCTTTATGCAGACAGGCAATGACCTTGTGGAACACAGCATTGACTTACCAAGTACAACTGCAGGCACAATTCCTGCCAGGAAAGGAAAACATATTGGCAGACGAATTAAGCAGAAATATGGCAGATCCTCACGAGTGGAGACTACACTCACAAGTATTTTCAAAGATAACTCAAAGGTGAGGATGTCCAGACATAGATTTATTTGCCTCCCCCAACAATTGCCAACTACAGAAATTTTGCACAAGGACTTATCACTCCCTAGCCTGGAAAGTGGACGCACTATCATTCAGTTGGACAGCATTGACAGTCTATGCCTTCCCAACACTACCTCTATTGACCAAGGTATTATTGAAAGTCAGATCAGAGAGACCACAAATGATCCTCATTACTCCGGACTGGCCACGCCAGCACTGGTACCCATTACTAAGGAACTTGATTCACAGTCCTCCATGGATCTTGCCTCAATTCCCACTACTGCTGACTCAGAAAAATTCTCTGATACTTCACAGCCAGCTCAGAACTTTAAATTTAGCTGCATGGAGAATACCTTGAACTATCAATCAACACTTCTCTCAAAGGATGTCCAGAATGTCATTTTGGAGGCCAGAAGACCCAGCACCAGAAAAACTTACTCAGACAAATGGAAAAGATTTTGTGCATGGAACCAGGCTAAAGGCCACAATCCTTGGATACCTAACATTCCTCAAATACTGCAATACTTAACTGAGATGCTACACCAAGGCCTTTCATTCTCATCCATTAAGATCCATGCTTCAGCCATTTCAGCTCAATACAATACGGATCCTCCTATTTTCTCACACCCTTTACTACGGCGGTTTCTCAGAGGGGCTAAGAATATAAGACCCCCCAGAAAACCCCCAACGCCAGCTTGGGATCTGAACTTCGTTTTAGAAAAATTAACACTGCCTTCTTTCGAACCAGCATTCTCAGCAGAACTACAATACTTGTCTTGGAAAACAGCTTTGTTGCTGGCTATTACCTCAGCATGCAGGGTCTCAGAACTGCAGGCACTTATGGCAGTGGAACCTTTCAGCATTTTCCATCAGGACAGGGACTCTTTACGAACTAACCCTACCTTTATGCCAAAAGTAGTATCCAGTGTGGCTTTGAATCAGACCATTCATTTACCCACTTTTTATCCAAACCCCCAGAATAAAGGAGAGAGACTCCTTCACTCTTTGGACGTTCACAGACAGCTACGTTACTATTTAGATAAGACAAAGACCTTCAGAAAAACTGACCAACTCTTTGTATCCTATGCTGCAGGTTCACAAGGAAAGGCTATTTCAAAACAGACCATCTCCAAATGGATAGCACACTGTATCCGCTTTTGCCACTCACACCATGGGAAAGCAGTGCCTGTTAATATTAGGTCCAATTCTACCAGGGCTACAGCAACCTCAGCAGCCTTTCTCAGGGGGGTTCCAACCAAGGACATTCTGGAGGCAGCTACTTGGAGTTCAGTGCACACCTTTACCAAGCACTACCACCTTCCTTTATACTCAAAAACCAGAGCTGGTTTTGCCACTGCAGTTCTGCAGGGCATCCTAGCTTCGCCTAACCCAGTTTAGTACCAGCCACTCATCCATAGCTTTGGGATTTAACCCAAGTGGAATGACTGCAGCAGTATAACACGATGAACATAGTACAGTTTTGTACCTACCATAAATGTAGATGTTCGAGTGTATATACTGCTGCAGTCCAGGTTACCCTCCCACCATCCCGTCTGCATACCAGGGTGTTAGTTATAGTTCCATGTTCATCAATCAATTGGATGCATGTCAATATGGTGTATTTGCTAACAGCTTGTACCATTGTTTATCTATTAAGGTATTTTTTGCATAGCCTTTGTATTGCCTTCCTACTTGGGGGCACCTGACATCTGGGGCAAGAAAAACTGAAGAAAATGACGTTGGCTGCCTCTTTTATACCCTGTCGCACTGACGTCAGGGAAGAAGCAATGACAACCGACGCCGGACCAAGGCTTTGGGATTCAGCCGACTGCGGGAATGCCTGACGACAGGATAACCCCAGAACATCTACATTTATGGTAGGTACAAACCTGTACTTTTTTTTCCCCCTGGATACAATTATTTTTCTTTCCTCCAACTTCTTTCCTGCTTTTGCTAAATATCGTCTTTGTTAAAATTGTAGATTTTTTGCATAATAGAAAAAATATATACTCTATTTCATATCCTCAGCAGTTCAGATTGTCTGTATGCCTCTTGCTTAGTCTGTCAGGATGTTTTTTTCGTGAACTGCTTCTTCCTTGTACAGTGGTACAGTGGTAGAAGGGAGGGGGCTAGCTCAACCCAGTGGTTGTTTCTGTGTTCTAGGGATTCTACACTGCCTTTTTATTTCAGTTCTGACACCAGTGCCTGTGCAAAGAGTAGGTACTTTTTTATCCAGGGACTCTGCATCCAGTCTTTTTTTTTTTTTGAACTGTCATTTTCTGAAGAATATGAAGTCTGAAACTCAAATGTATTTCATTATTTGGCAGCTTCATTGCTCAGTGATTTGCCAGAAAACCACAAATTGTATGAGGCACGTACCAAAGATGAGCCAAAAATCAGGACATTAAGCAGAAAATCAGGACAGCTGAGAGGTATGACTCCAGTCCGAGAGTCCCCTTTTTACAGCATCAGCCAGTACACAGGATTATGACAGATGCCTCCGACTTTTGCAAGGGGAGCTTGCTCCTTAGTAACCAAGGTTCAGGATGTGTGAGACTCCTTGCATAAGAAACGTCACATCAATATCAAGGAGATGACAGCATAAATCAGTGGTCTTAAAGCTGTTCACCAATAGTGGATACCAAGTACTGTACCAGTAGTGACAGACAATACTGCAGTTATGTGGTACATAAGCAAACAAGGCAGGAAAATGTTTCACCTCCTTTGTTGGGTAGCCATTTTTTCAAACAATCTGCATTCCCTGACATTCCCCTCACAAATGGAGATTAAATGGAAAGGTCTTCCTTTAGCTGATCCATCAATTTTGAGTTCCTCAAGTAAGCTTGTTTGGATCAATACAGAATAGGAAACTGAATCTGTCTTGCCCCAGAAATCCAGGCAAACCTGTCTTGGCAGCATATGTCTTCTCAAAAACCTGGAAGGGGAAATTGCTTTATGTCTTTTCCTCTGATTTCCAAGTGCTTCAAAAGATGGGAAGGAACAGTCCAAGGATACGGCTGCTCCTGACCCCTTTGGCCAAACCAGCATTTTCTCTCTTTCTCTTCTCAGGGAACTGGCCAGGGGTCATTACTGACACTTTCTCTCTTGGTAGATTTGCTAACTCAGGACAAGGGGTCCCTAATACATTCCAAACTACAGACCTTGAAGCTTACAGTGTAGATGATTAGACTTAAATTCCTTTCAGGCACCAGTTCTCTCAGGACATGCTGTACATTTTTTGAGAGGCTAAAAAATCTAGCACTTGGAAGTCTTACTGTTCAAATAGAACTTTTTTTTAATGTGGTGTCAATACAGAGGACAGGACCCTAGTAGCACAGAGGGTCCCCTGGTCCTTCCATTTTTTCTGTGAGTTGCTTAAATCTGGCTTATTATACCTTTCTGTCAAGGTATATTTTTCAGCTATTTACGCTTTTTTTGTCACTGGATCCTCCTTTACCTAACTAATCATGGCACACTGTTTTTCAAGGGCATTCTCCACATTAAACCACCAAAGAAAAGAATAGCTCTTCTTGGGACTAGAACTATGTATTAGAAATGCTAAATCTTTCTCATGTTGAGACAGCTGCTAATTTTTCTTTGAAGTTTTTGACTTGGAAAACTGCCTTGATCTCAGCTCTAAGATTTTCTGAGTTACAGGCAGTTTTGTGAATTCCCCCTTTTTTGATTACTCATAAGGATAGAGTGAGTATTAAAAATAATCCTCGTTCTGAGCCTAAAGTGTTTTCTGAATTCAGTCTTAATCAACCTATCCAACTGTCTGCTTTCTTTCCAAACCCTCAGAACAAGACAAGAGAGAGAGAGAATTTTTAATTCTTTAGATGTTCATAGACATCCCAGCATGTTCTTGGTGTTTCACTGTTGCAAGTCTTTTTTTTTTTTCAAAACAAGTTTATTGTTTTAACATAATAAGAGAAATATCACAACAATTTTATACAAATAATTAAAAATAGGTATTATTATAATATTCAACAAAACAACTAAAGTATTTACAAAGACATCCACTACAATCAGATCAATTAATTAAACTAAAATACTGTGCTATTGAAATTAGAATTTTTTTAACAAATTTTGTAAATTATCCCATACAATAAAATGTGATGTTTTTCTAGTTGTTCTCATTCTAATTGTGCTTATTTCCATATGACACATTATATTCATAACATTTTTAAATTCATTGAACGAAGGAGGTGTATCTGAAATCCAATTTCTAGTTATTATTTTCCTAGCCACTGCTAGGATAGACCATAACAAGGGAAGCTTAATCTTTTTAACACATTGAGGTACAGGTGTGTTGAATAATATAAGAGACTTAGAAATAATGAAATTATCTGTAAAAAGAGCCTGCAAAAATTCATTAATTGACTTCCAGTATTCTTTCAACTTCATACAGTCATAAAACATATGAGCCCAGTCAGCATTAATTTCTACATTACATCTCTTACATAGATTATCTTTATTATTAATTTTATTCATCATCAAAGGTGTATAAAAAGATCTATGTAAAAATTTCCATGTATAAAGTCTCCAGACAATGGAAGATGTAGTTCTATAAGCAGATTCCAATATATATTGTTTATCTTGTTGAGTTGGTGGGTCCCCATTAATAGAGGTGAAATAATTCAAGTATGAATCTACATTGTAAAAAGTTTCTTGTCTGATAATTTTATGTATATATGAAAGTTTACCTTTATCAGAAACTTTATGCTGTAAATTTATTATCAAGTAATCAATCAGTTTTGGAATAGATTCTTTAACTGTTATAGACATTAGATCTATTCTATCAATGAGATGTTGTCTAAAGATCTGAACCTCTAACCAGCAAGTTTCTCTTAGATCAAATTCTTGTTTTAAGAAATCTAGATTTTAACTTTATAATCAGATATCAGCTGATACCAGTACTTTAGATTATTATCTATAGCTAAATGAGCTCCTTCAGAAGTAGATGACATAAGCATACCCTGAGTATACATTATAGGGAATACAATAAAATTCCATTCCCTATACTTAGGGTGCATGAATATAAAGTTACGATAACTAATAATAATATTTAATGGGTAACAGACCATATGTTTAGGTGTAATAGGTGAAGTACAAAATTCCTTTAGCAACCACAACATGGAGTTATTTATAATCATATTTTTATGTGTTAAGGAGATTTTCATGAAGTGCATACTAATTAGCTCCCAATAATCTTTCCATTTTATGACATATGACTGATCTATTAATAAAGTAATAACTTTTATAATAGAAGAGATAATATATAAATTAAAGTCTGGAAAAGAAATACCCCTTGAGACCAGCTATTAGTATGTTTCTTTAATGCAATCCTAGGTCTATTAGGTGCCCATAAGAAATTTAACATTAGTGTATTCAGTTTCTTGATAGTTATTTTTGTAGGTGAAATTATTATTGATTGTATTAAGTATAAAATCTTGGGGAATATTATCATTTTAATAATTGTAAGTCTCTCCTCCATAGTAAAAACATATTATTCCAGGTATTAAAAGATTTTGTATATTAAGAAAACAGGTATTATAGTTATTATATATAATAGATTTAATATCTTTAGATAGTATTATACCTAAATAAGTTATCTGACCTGAGTTGGGTACATATTTAGTAAAATCACTAATGAGAGTATTTTTCGTATATATAGGTAGTTTTTTAGTTTTTCTTCATTGAATATTAAACCAGAAATACTTTTAAAATTCATCATTTTATCAAATAAAGACTGCATAGAAGAATTAGATCCTGCTGATGTAATTAGAACATCATCTGCAAAAAGTTGAATTTTTGATGTTGTATTTTCTTCTATTTCAAAACCCTCTATGTCAGTACTGTTTCTAATCAAATTAGCCCAAGGCTCCATTACTAAAGTGAATAATAGTAGAGAAAGTGGACATCCTTGCTTTGTACCTTTAAGAATGGGTATTTTTGTGAAACATATGTTCCTACCTTAATATAAGCCAGCGTTCCTTTGTATAAATGCTCAATTAAATTTACAAATGCATCAGAGAAATTTGTGCATTTCAGTAAGGTAAACAGATAGTCCCAACTTACTGAATCAAATGCTGAACCTATATCAAGACTAATAAGTGTTAAATCTTTCTTTTTCCTGTTTGCAAAATCAATTAATGTTAAAGTTCTTCTTATATTATCAAAAGTATTTCTATTTACAATGAAGCCCGTCTGATCTATGTCTATAATGCCGGGATAATTGTCTTCAATCTATCAGCAAAATACTCATAAACATTTTATAATCAACATTAAGTAATGAGATGGGTATATGAAGAACATCTAGTTGGATCTTTATTAGGTTTTAAAATTGGTGAAATAAATGTATATTGCCAAGATGGGGGTTATTAACTCAGTTTGGGCCAGAATAAAACCTTATGTATTAATGAATATGTAGTTTTAGAAAGGATTTTATATATCTCTGGTATAATACCATCATTACCCGGTGCTTTGTTTGATTTAAGCTTATTTATTTGTGTAATAACTTCTGTATATGAAATACTCTTGTCCAATAGTTTAATCTGTTGTTTATTAAGCTTTTTATTCATGTTTGTGGTTATAAACTCCTTTATTTTATCTTTAGGTTCCATGTTAATGTTGTTATGATTAATCTTGTGAAAGTGATTTCTAAATTCATCCAGTATTTCTGGTATACTAGAAACATTCTTCTTTTCCTTAGAGAAAAGATTTCTTTGATATGGTTTTGTTTATTCAATCTTTTTGTTTTATTTTTAAGTCTATGTAAGTATTTGGGGCTTATTGAATAAGACATAAACTTGTATTTCTCTAAAGTTATTTTAACTTTATGAGTTAAAATTTCTTTGTATTTCTCATTTAGTTTGTTTATTTCTTCAATAACTTTCTTGTCCATAATATTTTCTTTATTATTATGTTTATAAGAGTCTAGTTTACTTTGAATATCTAACAATTCCTTATCCCAAGATTTCCTTTTGTTATTATACCATCTGATACTTTGTCCATATAGATATGATTTTAAGGCATCCCAAACATAGACAATGGAGACTTCAGGAGTATTATTTATGTCTAGAAAATGTTGTACTTCTGAAAGTATATATTCTTTATAGAACTTTAGCTGAGTTAAGTATGCTGATATCCTTTTGATCTGAACATTATGAGTATTTTTTATCATGAATTCAAAACAATTGAGTTATGATCAGATATAGGACATGAAATGATTTTGGAATTAATTAAATCTGTTACCATCTGGTTAGAAATAAAGACCCTATCTATTTTGAATAAGTTTTGTATCTGTTAGAAAAAAGGTGTATGGTAATGATTTTGACTCTATCTGATTATTAATATCATTCAAATGATAAGAATTAGCAAAATCATTTAAATGTTTTGCATTAGATGTAATTCTTCTTTTCTTTATAGTGGTAGTATCACTTTCATGTAGTATACAATTAAAATCACCAGCTAAAATAATATCCCCTACAGAGAATTATATGATCTTATCAATATGATGTTTCACTGTATTAATACCAATTCCAGGTATCCAATATACATTAATTAAAGTGTAAGTCTTACCATTAATTTGTATTGTAACCATACAAAACATTCCTTTGTCATCCTGATAAGACTTAATGGTTTTAGGAATGGGCATACTTTTATTCCATAAAATAGACACTCCTCTTTTTTTCTGAGTGTGCTCTGAACTAACCAATACTGTATACTTATTAGTGGCTAGTTTATCAATATCTTTTTCAAGAGATGGGTTTCTTGCAGGAAGACTAGATTGGCCTTGTGTAGATTAATGTATCTTATTAGGCTTGCCCTTTTACACGGATTATTCAATCCATTAATGTTTAAAGAAATTCCTTTTAAAGATGTCATTTGGCATTTTAAAACTCAATAATCTTATGATCTAAATAACAAATAACAAGATAAATAATGTTACATCTCCTCTTTTAGGTGTACCTTTAAATATAGCTGTATTTATTAAATCTCTTATGGGATTTTGTATAGGATTCAATTTTGTTTGTAGTGACAATGAGTGTACAAAATATATTGTGGATGTCAAAACTATATACATATAACAATGAACAAGTGAAAATAATGTAAGGATTAAACCTTCCATCCCGCCTGGAGTTGAAAACTCCAACTTAGAGCAGTATTTACTACTCAAGTTAACCCCTTACCCTAAGCAGCAGTACCTCAGCTACCACCTTATCAATTTAATACTAGTTATATTTAACTGAGGTTAACAGTTTTCAATTCAATTAAAATATATCACATGACATTTCTTCCAGAATAGAGTTATAAGATTATTTATGCTTGTCAATCAGATGAATTAAATGAGTTATAGTAAAGTATATGTTTGGGACACAAGTTTTTAACACAGATTATTATGCTACTGTTAAGTAGATTTTCAAAAACATTTAAATAAATGTTTCATTTTCTATGCCTTCTAAAATAAGATATTTACTTGCTACAAGAAACTACATCATCTAAACTCATCATAACTGACACATTTTATGAATAGAGTATTTTTCCTGAATCTGTGGTGTGTCAGTGTGATAACCTTGTCAATGTTTATACTAACTGCTTTCAGTTTCTCTGTGAAAATTCTGTGAGTGAAGCTTCTGAGGAATCTCATGGACACTGTGCATGAGACAACCCACATCCCAGATTGTCTCCCTTAACATTTTAAGGAAACTTATTAAAACTTGTGGCAAACATTCATTTTGTCAATAGAGTAAAATATTGTATTCATAGAAATTATTATAAATCATATTGGATAGTTATGCAGATTCTGAGAAAAAGCCATCACACCACACACACACACACACATACATACACACACACACACACACACACACACACACACACACACACACACACACACACACACACACACACACACACACACACACATATATATATATCTGATCTCACTGAGTTGTGTCTTTGTAGAGCACTATCCTACTTGCTGTCCCTAGAATAAATCTGTCTGCTTTATACAAAATAATGCACAGCAAACACATATTGGTAACCAGATTTTACAATCATGCTAACCTACTGCTTTAAAATATATCACATGACAATTCTTCCAGAATAGAGTTATAAGATTATTTATGTTTGTCAATCAGATGAATTAAATGAGTTATAGTAAAGTATATGTTTGGAACACAAATTTTTAACACAGATTATTATGCTGCTGTTAAGTAGATTTTCAAAAACATTTAAATAAATGTTTCATTTTTATGCCTTCTAAAATAAGACATTTACTTACTACAAGAAACTACATCATTTAAACTCATTATAACTGACATATTTTATGAACAGAGTATTTTTCCTGAATCTGTGGTGTGTCAGTGTGATAACCTTGTCAATGTTTATACTAACTGCTTTCAGTTTCTCTGTGAGAATTCTGTGATTTGAAGATTCTGAGGTAACTCAAGGACATTGTGCATAAGACAGCCCACATCCCAGATTGTCTTTCTTAACATTTTGGTTTGAAACTTATTAAAAACTAGTGACAAACATTCATTTAGCAGTGTAAATGCATCTAAACATGACAGAACATCCACAATGTATTCCACAGATCATCACAGCCTCTATGCAAGTGAAATTAAACTCAAAATTATCAACAAGCAATAAAACTCAGCATTCTTCTCCCAACTCAATTTTCATACAAATCCTATTATTCACTGTGCCCACACAGTCAAAAGCATTTCTATATATTAATAAAGAAAAGAAAAGAGAGTAGAAAATAAAAGGAGTGAGGCAGAAATAAAAATGTAAGAGAAAGCTGTAAGAAGTATATACAATGGAATGTTACTTACTGTTTATATTAATAGAGTTAAAAATAAAACATATTATTTACTCTTATTTAGTTCTGATTATTATTAGTTAAAGCATGACAGATTATTTACAAACAAGCATAAGCAGTATAATCAAGAAAGTATAATTAGAAATAGCATTTGAAGAACTTATAAACTTTTACAAGAAATAAATATGTTATTATTCTATTAATGATATTTTCATTACTGTTCTCTCCTGCCCTCCCCACCCTTTACCCACTACATAATCTAAATAGAATGTCATTGTTTAAACAAAGAAAATAATAAAAGAAGAAGGAAAAAAAAGATAAAGATAAAAAATGTATCAAATTACTAACCTTACTTTTTCAGAAAGAAAACAAATCGAGTCACAGCCTGCCATTAAATCCTCAGGCATTTTGACTGGTTATGAAACAAAACATTTCTTTGCACATAGAGAATAACTTTGATTAAATCTTTTCCAAAATATTTGTGGCTTTCTGGAAATGCAGGAACTATATTCAAAAAGATTAATAATGAACTAAAATGATGAGAGAGAAAAAAACATATAACAAATCATTTGTTTTTAGTCTCTTCTTCTTCTCTGAAGTCTTCCAGGAAGCTTCAGTTGCCAATCTCTTTAATGAAGAACTAGCCCATTCCATTTCTTCTATTTTACCCAAAATCCTTTTCTTTGACAAACAGTAAAGCAGAGTCTAAATCATCGAAGACCTTAGGACCATCAGGAAGGAAGATTTTAAGCTTGGCAGGAAACAGAAGGTATGTTTTAAACTGTGCTTTTTAAGCTCCCTTATTAGTGGCAGAAAAACTTTTCTTTTAGCAATTACCATGGAAGAATAGTCATTGTCAAAATGCACAGTTGTCTCATTAAACTTAACAGGAGCTTTAGCCCAAGCAGATTTAAGAACCATCTCTTTATCAAAGATGATAGAAATCTAACTATAACTGATCTAGGATAGTTTTTGTTAGAGTTAGTATTAGCTATAGATCTATGTGCTCTTCGATACCAAAAGAGAATGCTTCTGGTAAATCTAAAGTTTTAGGGAGCCATGTTGTTAAAAAGAAGTAATATTGTTACCTTCAATATTTTCTGGCAGTCCAAAAATCCTAATGTTATTGCGCCTAGATCTATTTTCCAGGTCATCCAGCTTTGTTTGTAAATGTGTATTTTGTTTCAGCAGAAACTCAATGTTGATTTCCTCTTCTTGTATTTTATTTTCCATGTCATTCACAGCTTCTTCTATGCCTGTCATCTGGATCTTCTGTTGTTGCAGGTCCATATGTAACAAGTCTATTTGTTTTGTAGTTTTTCTATGAAAGTGTCTATTTTAGTATCCATTTTATCCATCTTAGCAGTAAGTTGCTGGACTATAATTATCAGAGACTGAAGTTCTTTCTTGATGCTGGAGTCTTGAGAATTTGTCTTACTGGAACTCATTTCAGACTGATAAACTGACAGGAAAATTTCCAAAGTAATTTCTGACAGGAATATTATTAAGATTTCCTTTCTTTTTTAGATATAGTTCAAGAACTATATAAAACAAACATATTTAGAAAGAAAATTACTTCAAGAATTAATTTTTTAAGTAATTAATTCCGGTCAATGTAATGAAATTGGTGGAGCTGAAGAAATCTGCTGCTATCCTGTGTTCATCCTTGGCTACACCCCCCCCCCCACTGTTGCAAGTCTTGACTTGTGGGATTTCCTGCTGTTGAAGCCTTTGGCTGGTCCAACTACCAGAGTAAAAATCTCCCTCCTCCTTCAGCTCGCTGACATCCTATCCAATGTCAGTATGCTTGGGTATAAAGGGAGCCAGCAGATGCCATGACATCAGTCTTTTCTTGCCATCGAAGCCTGAAGTAGGGTTTCAGTGCGTCGGTCAGTCCACACCAGAGAGAAGTCTTCTGAAAGCTAAGCACACCACTGGGGAACTCTTTTTCCTTGCTTTAACCCATGCCAGATCAGTCTAAAAATTGTCTCCGCTGTGGTAAGCAAATCCCACGCCAATACTTTCATACGTTGTGTGTTACCTGTCTAGGCCCTGATAACGACATCCCTAATTGCCATTTTTGCACCCATTTCAACTCTAGGACTATCAGGCATAGGACCAAAGTCTTAGCTGGGCATCTTAGTCTGCCATCTACTTCACATCACCTGATGGTATCCTCTAGTTGTCCCGAAGTTTAATTCCCTAAGTGTAGGAAAGACAAGGAAAAAAGACCCAAGCTTAGGGCCCCGGATGGCAACTGTTCCCTAGTCTCCAAGGTTTGTTATTGCTGAGGAAGGTGAGGCTCTTTCGCAGCCCCCTTCTGCGACCGAGGTGGTGGCGTAGGCCTCTGTCAAGACCCGTACAGAGTCTGACATATCACTGCGTCCCTCAACTTCTGCACAGGCCTTGGCTTTCAGTTCATTGGTCGTGTCTTGACAGAGTCACTCAGCAGACATTGGCTTCCAAGGAGTGATCTTTTATTGGCAGTGTTCCTTTGAGGCATCAGCCTGTATCTGTTTTTCCTTACAAAAAGACTAGCGTCAGGATTGTGGACATACCTAGGCCCAAGACCAGAGCCACCTCAGGTCCTATGCCTAGGGTACAAGCTCCCATACACATGGATGTCAGCAGGACCCACTCAGGTTAGCTGAGGACATTATCTCCTTAGTCAAAGCTAGGCATCCTCCTCCATGCCATGAGGGAACATTTCCAGTGGAAGGCACAGGAATACCCACAGTCTAAAAAGAGGGTTAGGGAGTTTCTTGACCTCCTGGGACACAAACATTTGGCTGTACCTCCTGTATTGGAGGTGGTAGAGGATATTTTTATGGATTCTTCCTTGAATCTAGATTCCCTAGTTCCAGCACCTTCAAAACCAGACAGGTTTTACAAGGTGCTGAACTCACATAAATACCTCTTCAAAAATCCCTCTGCTGATCCAGAGGTTGTCACTCCAGGACCCAAGGGAGCAAGAACCAGCTCTTCAAAAAACCCTTACCTGCTGACAAAGAAAGCAAGGCCCTTGATAGGTCTGGTAAAAAAAAATTCACTTTTGCTACCCTAGCCATGAGAGCCCTTAACTGCCAGTTTCATATGATCAAATACCAACAAATTATTTTAGGTCAAATGAGCCAAAAGATATCCTCCCTGGAGGGCAAGAACATTTCCAAGGAATTGTTAAACATTTGCCATTCCAGCTCCCAGGTGGCCAGACACTCATTACACTGCGGCTATGATGCTATGGAGGCCACTAGCCGAGCTGCAGTATCTTGTTATGTTATTTGGAGGCATGCTTGGCTTAGGGAACAGACCTTACCAGACCATGTCACATCCCAACTTCTAGATGCACCCATGGATAAGGACTTCCTCTTTGGGCCAAAAGCTGATGCTGTGCTCTAAAAGATGGAAGATAAAGCAAAATCTAAACAGACTGCCAATGACTTCCTCCAAGTTCTGCCTTCTAGGTTTAGTAGGAATTTTCCCACTAAACACTGGTCTTTTGCCTCTCAATCAAAAAGCAAGCAAAGGAAACCGCAGAGGGAAAGGCCTCAAAGGCAGCATCAATCACAAAGGCCTATGCAGTGGCCCTTGGAAAAACCCAGGCAGGGAAGTTCTAGGCCACAGGGCCCTGGCAGAAAGCAGCAGTGACACTTCTTTTCCCCCTCCCATGGCCCACCCTCTCCAGAAAATATAGAAAGGCTTTTCTAGTTCAAAGAAAGTTGGTCCCTCATTATATCAGACAAGTGGTTCTGAATGTTATCTCAAATGGTTAGAGGCTCACCCTCAAAGAGCCATTAAGATACTTGGGTTACTCGGACATTCCACAAAATCAAAGAGAAGAGGCCCTTTCTCAAATTCACAACCTGTGCGCACAGGGCTCAGTGGAACCAGTACCAGAACTTCTCAAATTTACAACCTGTGCACACAGGGCTCAGTGGAACCAGTACCAGAACATCAAATAAGGAACGGATTCTATTCCAGGCAATTCCTGTTTTCCAGAAAGGAAGGATGTTGGTGCCCTATTCTAGACTTGTCCACCCTCAATCAGTTGCTGCTGGTACAAAAATTCAAAATGTTGACTCTTCAAAAATTTCTTGCCATGGTAGCCCCTCAGGCCTTAATGTTCACCCTGGACCTAAAAGATGCTTATTTGCAGATTTCTGTAGATGAGCCTTACAGAAGTTTTCTACATTTCAGAGTAGGTACTAGTCACGTTTAATAATCTGCACTGCGTTTTGCCTTGTCTATTGCTTCCAGGGTCTTCACAAAGTGTTTAGCCCCAGTGATTCCCTTCAAAATTTGCCCCATCTAGACGACTGCCTCATTCAAGCCATGAGATGGTCAAAGCTCCTCATCAATCTAGTCTTTAGTCAATACCACTTAACCTCCTTGGGGTTCACCATAAATCTTCACAAGTCCAACACAGACCCATCCACAAGGATAGTTTTCCTGGGGGCTCATCTGATTCCTCCATGCAAAAGGCCTTCCTCTCTCCAGAAAAGGTATCCTTCCTGATTTCCAAAACATTATGCGGACACAATACCTCTCAGCTAAGGAATTCCTTAGAGCATTAGGGTACATGGCATCTTGTATCCTCTTGATCGCTCTGGCCGGGCTACACACGAGGAAGCTCCAGTGGTACCTCAAGAATCTGTGGTGCCAGCACTCCCAGTCCCCAGAGACAGAAATTTAGCTGATCCCTTCCCTCAAGGAGGAATTTGTATGGTGGACACAGACATGGGTCTACCTTTCAGGTTCACACCTCAGGCCCAAACTGTAACCATAGATGCTTGAGAAACAGCCTTGGAGGCTCATTTCCAACACCTTCAATCGCAAGGCAGATGGGAAATTCTGTTCAGAAACAAGCACATAAATTGGAAAGAACTGATTGCAGTTCAGAAGGACCTAGTAGCTTTCAAAGAAAAATGGAAACCAGGGGTCCTGCTAGTCAAAACAGGCAACACCACAGTCAAACAAGGAGGCAGTCACTCTTGCCCTCTTTGTCGACTAGCTATGCAGGTCTGGGAAACAGCTTACTCTCTGGGGTTGCACCTCATAGCACAATACCTTCCAGGTGCTCAAAACACTCTAGCAGATCACCTCAGTAGGAACTTGATGGATCCCCAGGAGTGGCATCTGCATCAGAAAACATTTATCAGCGTAGTCCAGAAAGGGGGATCCCCACAGATAGACCTCTTTGCCAACAAAGAAAATGCTCATCTAAAAAGATTCTATTCCAGGCGCAAACTACCTACACCCTAGATGGCAGGTATTTTCTCCTTCCTTTGAAGCCACCTTTTCCTTTATGTGTTTCCATCCCTGCCTTTTCTTCCTCTGGTCCTTTTAAAAATCAGGGAAGAAGGCCAAGGGTCATTCTGATAGTCCTAGACTGGCCCAGGCAGCACTGGTATCCTCTACTACTAAGTTTAACCAATGAAAATACGTGGCAGTTACCTCAGAGAGTAGACCTCCTGACTCAGATCAAAGGGAGGTTTGTGCATCCCAGCCTGCAGTCACTGAGACTCTCAGCCTGGATAATCCCCTTTGAGCATACCCTAAGCTAACAAGTTCAAGTCATTCTCAAGGAGGCCAGAAGGCCTAGTACTAGGAAATCATACTCAACCAAGTGGAAAATTTTGTCCATTTGGTGCCAGCAGCAAGGCCTTAATCCTAACTCAGCCAATATCTCTGCCAGTTTGGAGTACCTGGCTACCCTGGCTGACAGAGGTCTAGTTTTCTCTTCCATCAAAATTCACACCTCTGCCATTTCAGCTCACATACCTATTCTTCCTTCCTATATTTTACCACTGCATGCTGAAACAGTTCCTTAGGAGAGTGATTCACATCAGACCTCCCAAAAGACAACCCGCACCTCCATGGGACCTCAATTTTCTTCTGGAACAAATGACACTTCCAACTTTGAACTGGCAGCTTCTACAGAAATAAAATTCTTAACTTGGAAGACTGCCTTTTTACTGGCTATCAACTCAGCTAGGAGGGTGTCTGAGCTGCAAACTCTCATTACAGTGGAACCATTTCTCATATTCCACCCAGACAGAGTGTCATTCAGGAATAATCAATCCTTTATCCCCAAGGTGGTCACAGACACTTGTCCACCTTCTTCCCCAAACCTCAGAACAAGGGGGAGAGAATCCTTCATTCCTTGGACATGCATCGACAGCTCTTCTACTATCTTGACAGAACTAAATATTTCAGAAAATCAGACCAACTCTTTGTGTCCTTTGCCATTGGCTCTGAAGGGAAACCTGTTTTCAAACAGACTATCTCCAATTGAATTTCTCACTGTATTTCGTTTTGTTACCACAGTCATGGTAAAAAGCCACCTGAGGCTGTCAGGACTCACTCTACTAGGACCACTGTTACCTCTGCTGCCTTCCTAAAAGGGGTCCCTATGAAAAACAATTTGGAAACTGCTACCTGGTAATGTGTGCGTACCTTTACCAAACACTACCACTTAGCAGCCTTCTCTGAGTCTAGAGCAGGATTTGCCACTGCCATCCTGGGGGCATCCTCTCTTCCCCATAATCTTCCTTCTACCCTCATCTCAGCTTTGGGAATCATCCCACAAGTCAGGCTGCAACAGTGAAACAGAAAGAACATGATACAGTTGTATACACTTACCATAAATGTAGATATTTGAGTGTATTCACTGTTGCAGTCTTCTTTTCCTCCCTCCTTCCCCCTTTGCCTACAGTCGTAGTCTTCTATCTTCTTCACCGACAGAAGACCCCATGGGTGTTCTCCCTGCAGGGCTCATTTTCTGCTTTGAACCCTTGCTTTTGGTTCATCCTGGGGGCTCATACCTTCTAGGGGCCAAGAAAAAACTGATGTCATGGTGTCTGCAGGCTCCCTTTATACCCAAGTGTACTGATGTCCAGCCTAAAGAGGAGGGAGATGTTTACTCTTGTAGTTGGGCCAACCAAGGACTTCCCCAGCAAGAAATCCCACAAATCAGGACTTGCAACAGTGAATACACTCAAACATCTACATTTATGGTAAGTGTACACAGCTGTACGTTTTATTTAGAATTTCTGTAAGGTGAAGAAACTAGTGCTTAGATCACACGTCATTACACATTTTAAGGAGCCTTTTCCTTATTCATTATTGGCAACATAAGTTTGCCTTTCTTTTTAAGGTAACATTGTAAAATATACTCAGACACCTAGAATTTATTTTAATGTTTTATTTGATTAGCTCTTTCTTTAGACAATATTCCTTATTTCATCAGATCTTTTCTTGTATTGCAATATTTATAATAGTTATCCCTTTTTAAGTATATTTTAGTAACAGTAGTCTTGTGAACAAGGGGAGTGGTGTCACATCTATGTGGTGGTGCAGCTGATACTGGTGTAACTTAGGTAAGAATATTAATATATATTTTTTAATAACAAGTGCAGTTTTATTTTAATTGGCAATGTATTTATGTCCTTGGACTAATTACGTTAGCATGTAACGCTATAAAAAGTTCTGTTTTATGTGTCAGATTATTCTGATGAAGTCCTAACTGATGAAAGCGCTCAATGTTTGTTGTCACGGTTTCATTAAACGGCTTGTGATTTTACTCTTGGTCTTGTTTTTTTTCTCGTTGTGGATGTGTAAGAATATTAATATTACTTTTAATATTAGAATCATTTCTGAAGTGTTTTGACTTTAATTTGAAATGGGGCTTATTATATTTTTACTTCTCAATGACCTGCTTTTACATGAAAAGTTAGTAGCCCCATAAAGATGGCCCATTAAGAAGTAAACAAAATAATATGCCCTGGAAAATCATGCTCCATTTTTTCATTGCACTTGCTTGTAACTGGTATAATTCAAACATGTAACTAAAAAGAGGATCTTCCAAACATTCTGCTGTTGGAATTTAAATGGGATTGAGTTTGCTTTCTTATTTACTAATTTCCACTGATCTTATGAACAAAGCAGCTGTAAGTAATCAGAAGAATAAACCCCAAAAAAGCAGGCTCCAGCTTTTCTGCTCCAGTAAAGTGTAACACTGCTAATTCAAATCCTTTGATTGCAAAGAAATGGACATGAACAGAGCATGATAAGCAAATAAAAGCCAATCTGTGTACTCACTAAGGCAGCCAACCAATATACGCAGCATATGCAAATTAAGAGGATACATCTGCCTATCAGAATTCACTCCGACTGATTTCTGATTAGTTACAACCCCCACCCCATAATTCATGAATATTCTAACCTAAGATACACCCCCACCCCCATAATTCATGAATATTCTAACCTAAGATGTTCATCATTAGAATCTCTGCTGTAGTAACCTTAGCTATGTGGGTTATAACCTGACAAGTATATAACAGCCTGCTAGTTTCCAAAGCTTCAGCGCACCTTCCATGCACCCAAACCAGCAGTCAGCTTGAGCAGAGCTGACTAAAAGGACAGGTTTGGGTACTAAGCCCATCAGAGGTTTCCTGCTGCTAAAGAGAGCTTGTGTTTACATGTTTTACCATCTACTGCTGCCAAACTTCCAGGGGAATCAGGCATCTTTTATCAGCTTAACTATGGAACAACCTTCTGGTTTCTGGGTTCTTCCCTCCTTCCAGCCACAAAAAAAAGAGAGAGAGCTTATGCAGGCTGCAAAAGTTCCTCATCCACTAATAGGTGACCCTGCTGTTGCCATTTGTGGTTCTTCAGACCACTTATCTTTTTCCTTGGCTCCCTCTGGTGTAGTCCCCACAGCCACCATGGATTCGGTTAGACATGTCTTCTGCAGCTGTCAGACTGCCTATGGTGGGCAAGAGAGAACCAATCTAGCTGGTCTTGGGAAAAGGGGCAGGGAATACCTCTATGCCTAGCCAAAATGCTGTGCCTACTCCTAAGGACTTTTTTTCTGGCAAAAGTGGGTCTGCTTCTTCAGAATGTCCTGTAAAAAAAAGCAAAATCTTAGACATATTTCTTCTCTTGTTTCAGTCACTTTCCATGGGATGATTTATTGGGCTTAGGTCAGGCTTAGGTCAGGCTTTAGTTCAGGCATTTGACCCTTACAGTTCAGCTGTTTCTGGCAAAAGAAAAAGAGATTCTTAATTTTTTTGCGGAAGTGCAAGTTTTTCAACCACAAAATGATTGTTAAAGGACATATTCTTTTTTTTTTTTCTTTCATTGTGTTTCTGCTTCAGATTCTGAGTGGAGTGTGACTTCTGCTAGTCTCTTTGAAGGATTTTCTTTCTCTGAAACTATTTTCAGAATGAATCACTTGTTTCAGTAGAAGCATAAAGGCACCCCACTGTCCCTGAAGAAGTATTATGATTTAGTACAACTGGATTTTTGAGAACCAACTCCTGTTCCTCATGTTCTTTCAGCACTGGAAGATATGATTGTTACAGCCTGCACCTTTTTTAACAGCCAAACCTGCTTTCTCCAAGAAAGCAGATAGATTGTATAAAGTTCCTCAGTCTTGTAAGTTTTTATACACTCATCCCAGATGAAACCCAGCAGCTATTTGCTTTAATGAACCCAGCTGCTGTTAAACATTTGGTTACTATCAGCCCATCTCCTTCTGGCAAGAATGGGAAAGCTTTTGATTGATTTAGTAAAAATGTGTATTCTTTTGCAAAGCTCATTTTCAGAATTCTCAGTTTTCAGGCTATGTTAAAGTTTATGCTTTTCTCTTTTGAGAACATGAGAAATACTATGGCACCTGTTTCCTCTTCTGAGGAAGAAAACTTACTTGTGTAACTTGATTGTGTCTCAAGGGGCTATCCACTGTTTGAAATGTGCTTATGATTCTGCTAATGCCATTTCCAGGGCTGGTGCCACTGGAACTGTTATGAAGAATTTTGCTTGGTTGTGTTCTCAAAACTTTCAGAATATGGCACAGAAGAAATTTTAAATTCTTCCTTGAACACAGAGTTAGTTTTTGGACTTTCTGCTGCAGAGGCCCTTAAAAAGTGTGATGAGAGAGGTAAGCTGAGGATTTAATGCTACCCCAGTAACCTTCTCTAAAAAGGAAAATAGGAAAATAAGCTCAGCAGTCTGCTGGTAAGTAAACATTTATGAAGCAAGAGTAGGGAGGTTCCAAAAGGACAGTAGGAACCCTCTCAGAACAAAGGACTATCTCATACATTTGAATGACTCACTTCTCCCTTTCTAGCCTGGAAAAACCTTAATCCTTCCAGAAAATATGTAACTCCATTTCTATCTGTGGCATATGGGTCTTGAAAGTAATACATCAAGTTTACAGATAGCAGTAGAAGTCTCTCCCTCCTTTTCAAGGGATTCCTTCTCATCTGTCAGACCAAATTCCTCTTTTCCCTCCTGTCATTCTGCATCTGCTGCATCAATGGGTGATAGAAGCTGTCCCTCCTTATAAGTTTAATGTTTTCTGTTGATCACATTATCAGTTATTTGCATCATATCAACTCTGCAAGTGTATTCACAAAATTCCTAGCTCCTGTGATATCCTACTGCAAACTGCATGGCATTCACAGTTTTTTTTTTATTTAAATATGTCAGGAATCTCTCATCTACCGGTTCAAACAAGTCTGTAGAGAGGTTTACAGACTGAGAACATGCAAAAGTGTTGTTTTACTCCTTCACACAGGATTTTCCTTGGGATTTCTCCTAGAGACCTCAGTTCAAAAAGCTTTTCTTCCACAGGAAAAACTAGATCTGCATCTAGATCCATTCCTGAGTTTTTCCACCCAGACTACTGTCTCATCCAGGGAATTTCTCAACAGTTTGGGTCTTATGGCTTTTATGACTACAACAAAAATGTAGAAATGGAGCGTGTCAATTGAAAAAAAAAGTAAACTAACCGAAAGTAAAAACCAGAGTTCTCCTTCATTGTTTTAGTGTTTTCACTAAATAAATCAGTCATTATACTTTGTGCATGCTCATTAAAATATTTTAAACTTCAAAAAAACAATATCTTATTATTCTAAAAAAAATGTTCAAAAATCTTCACTGTTTTTAGTGTTTCCACCAAATAAATCACTCAACATACTTGGCGCATGCTCATTAAAATGTTTTTAAACTTAAAAAAAAATCATAATATTGTTTGTTCTTCTTTCGGCTTTTCCTGGTTAGGGGTGGCCACAGCGGAACTCCGGTCCGCTAATAATTGGCAGTAGATTTTTACGGTGCCGAGGTGCCAGCCCAATGCCCAACCTTCAGCAAAGGCATGCCCATTGACGCATGTCTTTCGAACGCCACTCGATCGCGGGGAGAACATGCAAACTCCACACAGAAGGCGCTCCAGCCGAGAATAAACTGTTAAAATTATTTGTTGATATTCATTGATGCAGTATTTCCTTATATATTTATAAAGTGGCTTATTGGTTGTTTGTAACTGTTTCTAAAGAAGTTTTTAAGATTAAAAGATGAAAGCCCTAAAAACAGTTATGGCTTTATGGCTTCTAAGATTCACTTGGCCCCTTTGGCAAGACTCCACATGATAAAAATCCAAAGGTGCCTGAAATCTGTATGGTTCCAGCATCAACATCCCCTGATGTTCTACATTCCAGTTTTGGGGTTTATAAAAATTGGGATTTTTTGGTGGTGATACAAAGTTAATTGGAATCTAGGTCTCCCATTCTTCCTCCTAGCTCCAGTGCAGTCTGTAACAGTGGATGCCTCAGACTTTGCTTAGGGATCAATATCTAGGGAGATAAGAAAAGTCATTCTAAAACACACAAACATAAAATGCTTTCATCTCCCTAGTCATCTGTGGTCTCTGGGACTTCTGCAATTGTTTACAGACAGCATCGCAGTGATGTAATAAATAAATAAGGAAGAACCATTCTGTGCAGCCTAGCCATGGTAACCTGGGATATAGCTTTTCAGCACTGTCTCATCCTACATGCCATCAGGGCACACTTGTGTGGCAATCAGGTTGAGCAGGACAGAGAAAGATCCACAAGAATGGAAGCTGAATTGGGGATCTTCAAGGAAATGATCCAGAGGTAGGGAACACCTCAAAGAGATCGTTTCACCTCCTATTACAGCAATCAGGTGGTAAAATTCTGATCCAAGACTCTATGCAAGAAGGCCTGGAAGACAGATGCTTTTTCTTTTCCTTGGACAGGAATGTTCCTGTATCATTTTCTACCCATGCTACTAATAGGGATATTTCTAGGGCATTCTGAAGATTCAGAAGGACTCTCGAAAGATCATAGTGATGATGTCCCTTCTGGCCCAAGCAGCAGCGGTTCTCCCTTCACTTGTAAATGGCCAGGAGTAATTACCATAAGCTTTATCTTAGACTTGATCTACACACATAAGGAAAGGAGTGTTTATACATCCTGATCCCAAGCAATTCATAACTTATTGAAACAATCCTGTCTTGGTTTGTGATTTATTGGTCTTTACTGTTAAAAAGAGTTGCAACTGCAAGTAGGGGTGTAGCCAGAGATTTGCATTTTGTACTCAGACCTAATGTTGCTGACCCCACTACTCACCTACCACTTTTAAAATGTACTCAACCCTCAAAATGCTTTCCCCAGATATATAGAAGAGGGTAATATTTTCAACTGTTACCATTTATACCCATAAATAGGTAGTTTTAGAGTTGTATTCCTTTTGCACATGACTTCTTTGTATACGTATAAAGTGCAAATATTCACTTACACACTTCTAAACATTCTTTAGAGTGTTGCCATTTCCAACAGATGCTCAGAAAAAAAATGTACTCATTTGAGTACACTGAGTATGCTTAGCTAAACCCTTGGCTGCAAGTGACAGAGAGCAGAAGCTACTGCATAAAGAATTTCCAGCTTTTGTCAGACTTTCAGAACTTGTACAGTCAGAGCAACAACTTTACTGTGCTTGCTTTAGTATTTAGTTGTATATTGTTTGTGTGATTTTTCTCATAGAAGTTGATTTAAGTTCTCTTTGAATTCTGTGATAACTGATTTTGCTTATTATTTTCTTTTAAGTGTTTTTATTTATTTTAAGCTGAATATGGATTTCTTAAATGAGTATGCCATTAATAATTTACTAAAGCACGAATATCTTGTACAATATAATAAATGCTATGTATATTTAAAGGTACCACCTGATAACACTGGTGATCTGTGTCTCTCACGTCAAAAGTTGGCTGATTTGCTTACCATTATTAGTAGTAAATCTAGACTTACTGATGACTACTGCACTGATATATTTGGCACAGCTTGGAGAACTATTGTTATATAGGTTCATAGGTGTGTACTAGGCTAATGGCCCTGGAGCCTTTACAAGCCTAGCCCATAGAAGTGCCCTGTCATTGTGATGCCAGATGTTAGTTTCTAGTGCCTCTATCAAGCAGAGCCACTGCAGTGACCCCAGGGTGAACTTTCCATTTCCCATCCACTCATCAGGATTTCTCTTGAAGAGGTCCAGTGAGGTACTCTGCTTGACATGTATGGGAAGTCTATTCCAGAGCATATATTAATAACTGGACTGGTGAGATAAATAATGTTAGACAAATAGCAAATATAACACATTTAGGAAAGGATGTGTCTATTGTCTGTAAAAATCACTCAGTCTCTATGAAACAGGACAAGGCCTCTGACAACTTTGGAATTCTGGGAACAAGAATTCAGCAGTCAGAGCATTCAGAGTGTTTAGAAGAAAATAAAAAAAAGAAAGAAATGAAGTTCACACCAAATAAGGATGATAAATAAACGTATACATCTCTGTAAAGTAAAGAGAATACATACTAAAAAGGACATTGCTTTGTTATGTAGCACACAGATTACAGGGATTTTTTTTCAATCAGAAACCTTCAGTCTACAGAAAAAGGCAGCATTTTTCCAAAAGAGAAGATAGAAAAAAGAGGCAAGGGGCAAGTGAAAAGGAAGAAATCAAAACCGAATGTAGAAGGATTGAAAAACATTACTGTAAGAAAAAAAAAAGAGAGCCGCTGACAGCATGGCTGAAGCTGTAGATTTATAAAGTCAGCTGGATGAGAATTGTATGCTTGTAAATGTAATGAGCTGTGATGCCTGTGCACTGACCCAGCAATCAAGAAGCCTCAATCCCCCCCACCCCCACCAGTGAGGGGTGTCCATATAGGGAAAGGATAATAAATACGCACACAGTAAATACAATTTCCCTTAAGAGCACACAGAGATCACAGTCAGTCTGGGGCTGGTTTCTCCCTTTCTCTCCAGGTCTCCTAATAAGACTCCCCACTGGCACAGCTATAGGGTCCACATCTCAGCCTAGTGGGCAAGCTAAAACATCCAGCACCCTCTCTGTCCAACCAGAGCTTCATGTCACTGCCCAAGTAGCTGACACACACACGCTTTGAAATAATAGTTATATACAACCAAACAGACACTCCTGGGGAAGGCTGGCACAGGTTCTACAGCTGTGCCCCTTTTACCCAGGCTATACGGTCGTACCACTTGCCACTACCCACTAATATTTATCAGCTACTAAAAGGCCCTTATGAAAGGGTGACCAATTATACTGTGCAATATTATTATCCAAATGGTAAGTGCAACTGAACAGTCAAGGCTTATTGGAGTGGTTTTGCCAGTATCACTATATACATGCAATGCACTCTAGAGCGTAAATTATCTCTACACAAAACAGCCACAGTTGAAAGGTTTAAAATATTTAACAATAAATAATAAAAACACAAGACGGTACTTCTTACTACACAGTGCTAGTCAAGAGTTCAGAGATCACAGAGAAATACTTAAAATAATACAGTAGAAAAATTCTGACATCAGTACAGAAAAAAACTAATCTAATCGTCCTAGTACTAGCTATATGTAAGAAAAAATACAGTTCTAAAATAAACTTGCATATAGAACACAGGCAGAAAGTGCTGGTGAGTCGGATGTTCTCAAGACAAATGCTAAATGCCCTCCTTCTTTCTGTCCTTAAACTGATTACACTGATTAATTTCAGATTACATCATTTCTTTCTGGTTCCCAGGCTAACAGAAACTCAGAGGTTAATAGCCCTTTTGATCTTGCAGCTAGTCAGGATGCCAGAGCAATAAAAGATATTATACATATAAATTCTAGCCATTATCTCTGGCCTCAAAACAATAGGTAGAATGCCTCCCTCAAGACATCTCGGCTCTGAGTTCTAGATCAAAGAATTTCACAATGCTTGACTTATCAGCTTTCTTACAGCAGAGTACACTGTTGTTACATTTTTTCCAGTCCAACATCCAATGCAGTCTTTTCACATTTAAGAGAACAAGCCTGTGGCTTACATTAATATTTACAAATGTCCGAATTATCTACAAAATTCTATCTGGCTAGGCTGGCAGCCTTCACCTATCTTCACATGAGCAATGACAACAGTGGGATTAGTAAGACTAATGGTGACGAAGATCATTCCTTTGTAATAGTTGATAGAACAGATATTACTGTATTAGAAGTTGAAGATTCTTCAGATCTGGTGAGAAAAGATATTCTTGTAATTAGAGATTCAATTATTAGAGGAACTGATTTTACATTTGCAGAGAACATAATGCACTTCGAACAGTGTTATGCTTGCCAAGAGCAAAAATAGAGGATATGAGACAAGCCTTAGAATGCCTTAATGTAAGGAAGTACAGATCTGTTTTTATTCATGTTGGTGCAAATTATCTCATGTGCACGGGCTGTTAATAGGGGACTTAACAACCTTCTTAGGTAGTATAACCTGTACTGGTGTTAAGACATTTTTCACAAATCACATATAGAAAGGAGAGGCAGGTCACTGTGAACAAAAAGATTTTTGAGGTAAATAACTACTTGAAAAATGTCCCATTTAAAAAAAATGGATATATGTAGAGCATCAAGCCCAATTTTAGATACACATGTGTTTAGACAGGATGACATGCATTTGCTGAGATCAGAGAAGAGAATTTTTGCAGGAGATATTTTGCAATATTTGTCAAATACAAGGCAGGATTTTTGCCAGGTTGAAAATGTAACAGTTTACAGATACCAATATGTGATGCATTTCTGATGTCTGTTAATGCTAGGAACATTATAATAATGTTTTTTTTTTATTGGGAAATTTGCTATGCTTCCACAAGATTGACGTTGTTATTATTTGTGAAATACTGTTAAAGAACAATGACTGGAAACCCATTCTATCTAAATGTTTTTACTGTAACAGACATTCTAATAAAAATCAGGTGGAGGTGTTATGATAGGAATTAAAGATAGTTATGATACCTGTGATTATTGCATGTTTAATGATAACACCAACACTATAGACTATGTAGCTGTGACAATAAAGACAACCCTGGAGCCTATAACAATTGTTGGAGTGTACAGACCACCAAAGTTAAGTGATGATGACCTAGAGGATACATTTCTCGCATGAAACACAGGAGGGAAGAATAATAGTGGCTGGAAACTTAAATTTACCAGAAATAGGCTGGAATAATACTGATTCAACAACATTAGTAAGGAAATGATTCCCAATGTATGTTCAGGAGCAACAGTTGCTTCAGATTGTTAAAAAAAGACTACGAGGGAATGGAACATACTAGACATTGTTTGTGTTCCTAAAGAAATTACTGTTACTTCATGTTAAGTTTTACTGCTGTTGATGTGCAGTGATCATAGGGTTATAAAGATTAATTTGTTGCTAGATAATTCTGCCAAACTGAAATCTAAACCAATGCACAGAAGATTACTTTTAGATTATATGGAAACAAAACAGTCACTATGTAAAACTAATTGGAGTGATGCAGTCAGTGGAAAAAACACAGAAGGAGTGTGGAAGGTTTTGAAACAGAAATTGAGTGCAAAAAAATTTCTAGCATCAGGATCTAGGCATAAAATATCAGGGCGATATATTTCCATGAGAGCAAGATACATGATTAAGGTGAGACACACAAAAATATAAGAAATGGAAAAGAGGTTGAACTACAACTTTGAAAACTGAAATAAACAAGCTTGACAAACAAATTAAGCATAGTATGAGAGAAGATCAAGAAAAATCTGAAGAAAATTTATATAAAGATATTGAGCATAATAGGAAACTATTCTGCAGATGCATGAGATGTGGAAGGGATAAAGACATATAAATTGATAAATTGTGTGTAGATTCTAAAATGTATTCTCATACAGAACAAATTATAGATATATTTAAAAATCTTATGCAAAACAGTTTGGTTCCAAAAAGGGGGTTTTAGTGATATCCAGGTAACCGCAGACACTGGAATCAAATTATATTATATTGAGAAAGAACAGTGCAAGCTGGATCAAAGCATAGCAGAGGGAGGAGACGGAATTAATAACAATGACCTGAGAAACTTCAGCAACAACTTATCGTACCATTATATCGATTACTCACTAGGTCATATAAATATGGGGAGATTCCTCAAGATTGGAGACATAGGTTCATAGGTTAAATCTGTCATACTAGGTTATCTGAGAGTAGGCATTTACAAGCCCATAGTTTTGGCATACAGACCACCTTTAGTATGGGGAACTATACCCATTATTTTGGAGGTGACACTGAGGTAATCCCTGGGGTATCTCCCATCCATTGGTCAAGATTTCTCTTGAACAAGGCCAGCGAGGTGCTCTGCCTCACATATACTAATCTATCCTCCATAGCCCGTGATGAATCTTAAGTCCAGCATATTTGTCGATTTGAAGGATCTTTTTTGAGGTGGCATCAAGGGTTTGACATGCTCAAGTTAGAAATCACCTCTAGCGACTGAATAGAGCTGGAGTTCTTTCAGTCGGGCAGCATAGGACAGATGTTTGAGACCCTTTATCCTTTTGGTGAGGAACTTTTGTGGCCTCTCCAGCTGCTGCAAGTGTCGGGTCAGATACATTCCGAATAGGGCATTGTACTCAATCATTGGTCTGATGAGTGATGAGTATAGGAGACTATGACCTCCCTTGATCTAGATGAGAATCCCTTCATGATAAGGTGGGCAATGTAGAAGGTCTTCCTAACTACTTTAGCTACATGGGTGTCGAATGACAGACTACTATCAACCTGGGTCCCCAGGTCCCTGATAACTTCTTCTGTGCTCAGTGGATTGCCACCTATTTGGTAGCTAGGGGTAACCTTGTTTTTCCCGAAGGGTATGACTATGCATTTTTGGCATTTAACTTTAGGCCATGGCTCTGGCACCAGTTATCCGCTTCTGTGAGACCCTTCTGAAGGATATCTGTGTCAGATGTGTTTTCTACTATGGCGCCCAGTTTGCAGTCATCTGCAAACTTTGTCAGCCATAACCCTCCTGTGTTTGCTTGTACCGGAAAAGTAGATGCCAAACAAGAGTGGGCCCAGGACTGAGCCCTGTGGTACACCACTTGTGACAGGCTTTGAGTCTGACATGGCGCCAGCAACTCTGACCCTGTGGGTTCTGTCACTCAGCCAGTTTGCAACCCATCTTTTGATGTATGGGTTAACATTTAAGCTGATGAGTTTTTCAATGATACCCGAGTGGGGTATTGTATCGAAGGCCTTCGCCAGATCGAGGTAGGCTGTATGGACTGCCTTTCCTCATCAATGGCTTTGGTGACTGTTTCGAAAAAGTCAACCAAGTTTAGAAGGCATGATCTGCCTTTGACAAAGCCAAACTGGGATGGATCCAAAGTCTGCAAATTCCCTATGTCTTTATTTATGAGGTCCATTATGATCCTCTCCATGGCTTTGCAGATAAGGCTTGTCAAGCTAATGGGCGGTAATTTCAGGGTCGGTGGAGGCACCGCCTTTGTGAAGTGGGACCACAGTTGCAGTGCCACTCCTGGAGTGCGTATCCAGAGGTAAGACTATGATTAAACAGCTGTCCTAGCTGTGGGTTTAATTCCTCGTTGAGTTCGTGGAGCACACAGCCGGGACACCATCAGGTCCCATGGATGCTGTGTTTTTGCTTTGGAGAGAGCAGTTCTCACTTGGGCGTTGGAGATGTTTGGGGGCTGCAATCGCTTGGTATAGATATCTCTCCTTTTGGGGGAGGGGAAAAGTTTGCACTGAACCTGTCAGCCAGTATGTTGGCAATGTCTGTAGGATCAGTAATCTTCACATCATTTTGAACTAGTTCTGAGCATATCTGGGAGTTTCCTCCCAGGTTTCTAACATAGCTAAAGAAGGCCTTATGATTGTCTTTTGAGTCTTTAGCTATTTTTCTCTCAAAATTTGCTTTGGATGATTTTATGAGAGCTCTTAGTTTTTACTTATAGTGATCAAGGGTGTCTTACCTTTTAAGGATTTTGCTCTATCTTGTAGTAGCTTCCTCCTTTTGTTGTAGAGTTTGTTTATGGCTGGGGTCCACCAGACTGGACGCTTGCCTTTGGTACAAAGAGTCTTTGTTTTGCTTGGGATTGCCTTATCCATGCAGTCTTGCAGGTGCTGGTAGAAGGCATTTGTAAGTGATTCAGCGGCTTGAGTACTGTTTTCCGCCGGCTCGGGGGCCTTAAAGGAGACCACACTAGTCTTTAGAAGTGTGAAGTCGGCTTTCGAGAAGTTCTTTACTGTGGTCTTTTTTATTTCAGGTGGGGGTGAAGTTATTAAACCTGTCTTTAAGTTAAACGAGAGTAGGACAAGCCCAGAGTCATACAGACCCTTAAATCTACTTTCATCTTGTGGAAAAATACTGCAGAAGGTAATATCGGATAAGTTATTGTCAGAATTGGATAGACTGAGACTTGAAACTATGTATCAGCATGCATATGTTGAAGGTAGATCTATTACCACCTGTAATATGATGTTCTATAACAATATAATAACAGCTACAAATGAAAAATTGTGCTGTGATGTAATTTATATAGATTTAACTTCAGCATTTGATAGGGTCATACACAAAATACTGATCAGTAAATTAGAACAGGTCTGTATCACTTGAGCGAAAACCCCTTTACGCGAATACCCATCCATCAACCCCTATACCTCGAACCGCGAAAACCGTGAAAAATAAAATATCGAACTGCCATAGTCGGCCAACCCCCACCACCCGTTTTTTAGTACCTACCCAAACAAAATAAATAAACCACATATATACACTAACCAAACCCTACAGACATACACCCAAACAAAAGAAATAATCCACATACATACATTTAACAAAACCCTACTTCCAACACTACATTAAACCCCACATACACAACTATCTATGCACTGTCCTTAACCCCTCCCTAACCCTAAGGTCCGTAACTACCGCACACTTCCTCTACAGACATACACCCAAACAAAATAAATAACACACATACATACAGTTAAAAAAAAAACCTACATCTAACGCTACACTAAATCTTACATACATTACCAATCTATGCACTTACATTAACCCAAATCCTAACCTGAAAGTCCTATCTATCGCACACTTACCTTACGGAGCTATACCGCAGACGGGCCAACCAAAACAAATCGACATTTCGGAATTCGCAGTTTTGGACGTTTGAGGTTTACGTACTTCACGCAATATGGTTCGACGTATTCATATTCGCATAAAGGGGTTTTCGCTGAAGTAATATAGACCCAATTAGAACAACTAGATATTGATTTAATGTTGATTAGATGGACAGCTGCATGGCTTACAGATAGGACATGGCAAATATCATACAGTAACTGGACAGGTGAAATTCTTGGTTACAGTCAGGGTGTCCCACAGGAATCTTCCTAGGCCCTTACTTGCTTAGATTGTATCTTTCAGACCAATCCTTTTCATCTGAGGTGTTCTACAGTCTCTATGCAAATGACTAGAAATTGGGTAAACTTTTTACATGTGTTACAGATAGTGTGCTGCAAAACAGCTTGACTAAATTGACCATTTAGTCTCAGGAGAATAATATGCTGATAAATACATCACAAACTAAGTACTTGAGATTTGGGAGGCATAAATTGAAAGGTGAATATTTAGTACAGCACACAGTGATTGAAACTGTAGATTTGTTTAAGGACCTGAGTATATCAGTAGAACCAGCATGAGTTTTTCTAATCATAACAACCGATTGTTTAATGATAGTAATATAGGTTGTATAAAAAGACTTATAAAGTCTAGAAAATGAGAAATAGTGAAGTCATTCTGTGTTAATTACATTAGACCCAAACTTGAGTATGGAATAACAATATGGAATCCTTATAAGAAAACAAGCATGAGTGAACTGGAAAGAGTACAGCGGACATATACCAACAGCATCTATTTTGGTTCTCTGAGAGAGCAGCTGATACATGGAACAGACTATCAAATTACATT
The DNA here is from genome assembly GCF_019279795.1 of Protopterus annectens. NCBI lineage: Eukaryota > Metazoa > Chordata > Ceratodontiformes > Protopteridae > Protopterus > Protopterus annectens. The sequence continues at coordinate 778,003,335 of NC_056739.1, read as the reverse complement.
AAAGCAACCACTAGTTTAGACATTTTTAATAACAGCCTGGACGCTTATTATGGGAACAAGTGTTTTGGTATATTGGCAGGCTAGAAGGGCATTAATGCTCAAGCTTGAAATATCTCTATGTATGTAAGCAAGAGCAACTGCCTGCCTGGATGACAGAATCTTACTACCTTTTGAGCAATTTTTTTTTTTTTTGAGGATGTGCAGTAAGTACATGGAGGCAAGAAAATCTACTTCTAGAAAATAACATATTAGTACATGGAAAAGGTTTTCTAGTCAGTACCAAGAAAGGAACCATCACCCATTCAGGGTTAGTTTTTGTTGGTTCTATATTATTTATATCTGAGTTACTGTCTGTTGGCCTATCTTACTTCTCCATTAAGGTTTACTTGTCGGCATTTCAGCATGTCTTCCCATGGATTCCCCCTCTTTCAATGTAATCTCATGTGAAAATATTTTTGAAAGGGGTGTTAAATATGAAGCCTCGTAGAAAACAGGTGTCTCTTCCTTGGGACCTTAATTTTGTGATAGAAAAACGAACTCTTGCGCAATTTGCAGGATTCATCAGATCTGTCATGGAGTGCGATGTCCCCTGTCTTATGTACCTAAGCAGGCACATCTAACAATTGGAACATGCACAGAGGTTCCTCACAAAAAAATACAGAGTATGAGTGAGGTGTCCTATGCAGACTGCCTAAAAGCCTTCTTCCTGTATTGTGTCTCCCAACAGGCTGTTAAGGGGAGATTTATGCCTGGCATAAAAGGCATTGTCTGACCACACCCTGATGGACCTCCTGCATATCCACAAAACAAACAGCAACAGAATTAACAATTGTAAAGACTAAAACCTTGCCTGTGATATAAATAGAATCTGCTGGAGAGACAGGTTTGTATGTCAGAGACAACCCCTTCTCTGGAACAGGCTCCCCATCTATGTGAAGCAGACTTCCTCCCTAACCCAATTCAAGTGTAACTTAGACAGTTGGATGGGGAATAAGAAATTAATCACTGGTTTGGCACCTATGTCTGTAATGGACACAGGAAGCCTGTAAATGGTGTATCTCCCAGTCCCCTGCTTGTAAATGTTTCATCTCCCAAGCACTTGCTTACATTTATCAAGGGTGCCAGAATTTGTCAGAGATTTGTGATTCATTGCTAGGCTTAAAAAGGTTCTTGTGGTCATTAGCCTAGTAAATACCTGTGAACCTATTTGAACTAGCTTATCAGGCTAACTTGAGGTTCTTAACATGGAAAACAGTGGTACTCATTGCTCTGACCTCTGCAAAAAGGGTATCTGAGTTGCAAGCTATCTTGGTGGCTCAACCCTAACTCATTTTCTACAAGGATCAGGTTTTCCTAAGAATTTAATCCCTCATTTATGCCTAAAGTGGTATGCTAGTCTAGTCTGAGCCAAATGATCCATCTCCCTCTGTTTTTTCCGGAACATAAAAATGAGGTTGAAAGGATACTCCATACGGTGGATATCAACAACAACTCAGGTACTATCTTGGCAGAAAAAATCTTTCAGGAACTTCTATCAGTTGTTTGTTTCTTATGAAGGTAACAAAAAAGAACAACATGCGTCAAAACAGACTATTTCCCAGTGGTTATCACATGTAAAAATACATTTTGTTATTCTTTTTAAGCACCTTTATTAAATTATCATTTAAGACATAGGCAGACATTCATTAACAGGACAGAAAACAAACCAAATTAACATTTTACCATTTAAATACATTGCATATATTTTCTTTGCTACTATCATCAGTCCGGCATTACAAAAACTTTCTGAATTCCTGCCTTCTCTTAAACCTCACTCCTCCTCCTGAACATTATTCTGCATGTATTGTTCCCTCAGTTTCCATTTATTTCTATGTAATTTGCTCCTTCCCTTTTCTAAAGATCCCTCTTCTGGTTCTTTTATCTCTTGTATAGTATTCAGTACCTCAAATACAGTTGTTATATATTTTGCTTTCCATTTTCAAGTAGTTGCTTTTTTGGCAGTCAACAGAATTCAACTTAATAAGGCCTTACTGTGTCTAGATAGTTCAGATCCTACATTCCAGTCTAGTTTATGAGGTTACCCTAAAAAGAAAGGCAAGCTTCCGGGGTCAATAATGAATAAGGAAAAGTGCCTAATGACACACGTGCGATCTAAGGGATACTTTCATCTCCTTACTGAGATTATTGGTTTGTTCTGCATGTTACAAACACCCAAGTTACAGAAGGCTTGTGAAGGAGGTCCTTTTAAGTAGATTTCATGAACAGTTACGTTTTACTTAAAAAAGACAAATGACCTGGGAAAATCTAACTATTTATTTGTGTCTTTTGCTTGGAAGAAAAATAATAGGCTTACTGGTATCTAAAAAACTATTTTCAAATGAATCTGTAATGCATTGCTCCTCTGTTATACAAATCACAGAAAACAGCTATCAGTAACAGTTAAAGCCCATTTTACCAAAACAGTAGCTATGTCAGAGTTGTTCTTGAATGTTTGTGTGTGAGGCTGTGGGTGTGGATACAGGTAGATAATCAAAAGAGTTTTAAGAAGTGGTGAAAGTGTGGCCACAAGAATACCCAGGACACCGGGATCATAGCAGGTTACTAGGCTAATGGCCCTGGGGTCCTTTCATGCCTAGCCAAGAGTTTATCCTCAAAAAAGAAACCTCTGTCAGTACTTGTCACCCCTGTCAATGAGGGACACAGGTGGAACCTCTGGGACAAATTTGTGGTTTCCCATCTACTCATCCCACCCATTAGTTATTTGTGGTGTGCCTGGAGGTGGACCACTTTTCACCTGATTGTTCCACTTGCCAAGCCTTCAGTCCTAGGGCTATTTCAGACCACAGTAACAAACTTATCATTAACGGGCTGTTGCCATCTGTTACTGAGACTGATAAGCCTGCAAAAAGCAAGTTTGAGATAGGGATAAAGTGGAAACCCAAAGAAAAACAAAACGACAGAGATAGAGAATCAAAGAAAAGCCGACAACACATGCTGTATTAGCTCTGAAACTTTCCAGTGGAGTGTTCACTTCCTCATTGGTGCTAACTAATCCTGTTTCAGTGGCTTCAGATTTTTTAAAGGCAGTAATTATTTTGGATAAATCACACAAAAGGTTAGTTTAGCCGGATTTCCTGGCTTCCATGAGCTTATGTTATAGGTCCTTCAGAACCTTCAGGAGTTCTTTTAACATTTTTTGGATCGCATAATGAGGACTTTTTTTAAGAACCAGATTGAAATGGGTATCCTTTCATCTCCCTATTTGTCAAGGGCAGAGCAGGCACGTATTTCATCTCCCAATTTCACTCCTTTCCTGCTCCATATCTTAGCACCGGCAATTTCAGAGCCAGCATTATTCCAGGACCCTTTTTCGTCAGTGCTGATTAGAGTTTCTGTTTTGGCTTCCAAGGCTTCAAATCTGAAACACATTACTCTGACTCCTTTGGAGCTGAGTGGGTCTTAGGTCCAGTGACTGGAAGCTGAGTCCTCTGCACTGTCCTTGGAGCCATTCCATATGGATCTGTTCTTGGTGTCTGAGACTTTGGAGTTTGAAGCTTCATCACTAGTCCCCTCCTTGCGACCAAGGATGGAACCTCTATCATATTTGGAGATGCCATCCTTGGCATAGTCTACCCTTTCACATGGAAGGATGGCTGCTGCACTCAATTGAGGTTCCTGAGTTCAGATGGATATTGGGTCAGTCACTTTGGACACAGACTTAGATGATTTAGAGGGTTACCACAAGCCCCTCCAGAGGACATCACTTTCAGTGAAATCCTTGAATTAGTGCACCAGAGGGGAACTTGGGAAAACAGATCCTCCCCTCTAAGGATAAGGAGGCCCTGTTTGAGGCCTGTAACTCAACCCCCTCTACTACTTGGTTGGTACATCTGGCAGACCACATAATTGATTTGTTCATTAGGAGGTCATGCAAGAGGTAAACACTTGTGATTTGGTTCCTTGAAAAACAGATAAAATTTGAAACCACCCAGTGAAAGACAATTTTGCGCAAAAGGTCCCTTGGTTGATTCTGTTATTTTGGCAGTGGCAACTTAAAAAGAGGTGATGGAAGAAGCAGTTGCTGGTCACATATCCAAAATGGAGTCTTGGGCTAGAGACAGATGGTGAAGCAGGCATATTCTTAGGAAATTTTGCTGTTGCAGCCTTGAACTATGACACATATGAACCATTTTCAAAGGGAGCTGGAAAGAAGGCAGTAGCATCTTTGAAAAGACTTCCTATTCTGGACTTCAGAAAGCAATTGAAGACCACCTTGAGTACGAGGTTTAACATTTTCAATCGCTTCATGCATAATGCAGCCATTAAGGTGCATAATGCTACCAATGCAGCAGCTTGGGTGGTGGGGGCTGACATTACTATGAGATTTCTTGCCTGACTTCGCCCTGTATGACTCTGTGGGCAACTTTATGTAATCCTTTGCAAGTGCTCAGTATGACAGGCCAACCTTGTCTGGTGCTTCTGTTGTAGAGTGGATGCAGAAGTTCATGCAGGATTGTTAGATGCATTCTGTTGTCTGAGTGAGATTTGTGACCCCACAACAGTCAAACAGTAAGAACCAAAAGGGGTTGAAATCATTATGGTTTCAAACGTCAGCCCTTTTACTCCTCTCCTGCAAGGGGTGGTTGTGACACAGGCAGCCATTTCATTGGGTGCAGACCAAGAGGTAGAGATGGTGCTCAAAATCAGGATATTGCAGGCTTTTCTGTGATATGCAGTCTAACCCTCTCTGAAGAGCTGTGTGACTGCTCCCCCCTGGAGGCAGTCAGGGGTCATCTATCTCTCTATTCCTTGGTGTTGATGGCCATTATGCATTACTCTTGGGTATGAGAGATAATATCCAGAGGCTATAAAATTCCCTTTTCCAGTTTTCCTCCTCAAATGAGTCAGCAACTTCCAGACATTACACCCCACCAACAAAAAGTGGCCAATAGAGAGAAGTTCTCTGTCTCTCTGCTTTTAAAAAAGAGCCATTCAGGAGGTCCCACCAGATCAGACAGGGTCAGGATAGTATACAGAATACTATTTTTGTTTCCCAAGAATAACAAGACCTCATGCCAATGCTGGATCTAAGCCACATAAATATAATGTAAAAAAAGATATAGCTTTGTCTACAAGCAAAGGATTGCATGCCCTCTGCAGATCTTCAGGATGCTTATCTTCACATCAAAATAGCTAAGGTTTACAGGAGATGCCTACACTTCTGCCTGGGAGGCAATCATTTTTATCATTTTCAGTTCAGAGCCCTAACCTTTGGTCTCACCAGAGATCCCCCGCCATACCCCTACCCTCAGTTTGCACCAAGTGCATAGCAGTGGTTGCAGCTCATCTGTGACTAAGAGGGATTTGAGTGTTTCCATATTTGGACAATTGGCTCCTAGCTGCCCCAACAATAGTATCACTGGTAGATACCAGGAACTATTTTATCTGGCTCTGTCTGTCCCTGGGCATAGCCATAAACAAAAAAAAAAGTCCATCCTACAACAAACTCCGATCATTCAATTCATTGATTGGCACCTGGACACTATAAACTGCATAGTTTCTCTTCCCCAGGGCAGAGTAAATTACCTACAGAATTCCATTCACAATCATCTACAATGCAGCTGTCCTTCAGTGCAACTCATTTTCTGTGTACTGGCGTTAATGGCTTCCTCAGTATTGATGGTTCAGTTTGCTTGCCTTTACTTGAAGATACTTCAATGGCCAGTGGTCTGTGTTCACAGACTGTCTGTCCAGTGTAACCACCACTACCTACTTGTGCAAGGAACTGTTACTATGGTGTCTCACTTTCACGCACATAGTTTCTGCTACCCCCTGTAGCCGTAATCACCACAGACACCTCCTCCTTGGGGTGGAGGATGCATTATCAAGGGGAATTTTCTAAAGTGTTTGGAATCCTCATGAGGCCTGTCTTCATATCAGTATCTTAGAGATGTGAGTGGTTTTCCTTGCATTACAGAAACTTTAGTACTGCTTGCTTCTGGAACTGATTTCCATTCAGCTCAATAGCATGATGGTGGCCTTGTTCATCAGCAAGCAGTGGGGAGCTAGGTCCTACCATTTGTGCTGCAAAGCAGTGAGGGTACAGCAATGGGCAATTGCTTTGCACCACATTCTGATTGCAAATTGCTTTGCACCACTTTCCGATTGCAGTGCACACTCCTGGGAAATCCATCTATCTTACCAACAGGCTTAGCAGGCCTACTCTGATGCATCAGGAGTGGTCTGACAATCCAGCAGTACCACAGAACATATTCAGCCACTGAGCCCAAACATACTGCTATGTCTTGGCCTCCCAGTCTAGCCAGCACCAAGTGTAACAGTTTTTTTCTTTGAACCTTCCATAGTGCCAGATCCTGTGGGATTCTCTAGTCAGACAATGGCTTTCCAGGATACTTTACATGTATCCCACTATGCCTCCATTACCCAAAGTTTTACAGAAAGCAAAACAATGCAAATCCATGGTAATCCTTATGGTCCTACATTGGGCCCAGGCAGATTTGTTTTCCTCTGTTGAGGTCTTACCTTAGATCCCAGGAAAGATGTATTATCACACCCATCTGGGATACCTCACCCAGATCTCCACAAACTCAAACTAACCATATGGTTTCTCCAATTTCCTTGAGTCAGTGACCCTTCTTTGTACAGGGATGATGTTCAAATCATGTTTGACTCTCAAAAGGAGTCTCCATGTAGGAGTTGCCATAGTAAATGGAAGCATTTTGCAATTTGACCCTTCTATCCCCTCAGTTTCAGATGTTTTGCATTTCCTAGCAAATTGATTTGGGCTCCAGTTTCCCCACTATAAAAGTGCAGTTAGATGCAATGTCTAATTTTCACTGGGGATTTGATTCGCCTTTTTTTGACCTCCCACAGACTCTGCAAAACCATTCTAAGGGGATTTTTTTCTCTATAAGCTCCTCAGCAGAGAAGCAGTGCATCTACGGGACCTTCATTTTGTTTTGGAGCCATTAACAATGACCCGACGTTTTACCAGCTTCTTCCACTTGGAAATTTCTGTCATGGAAAACATTGCTTTTAATGGCTATAACTTCAACTAAAAGTGTCTGAGCCACATTCTTCCCCACAGTTCTTTCTTATTTAATTTTTTATCCCCATTCCCAACTATCTTTCTCCCTCCCATACTTTTCTGCAAGATATCCATTAATAATCACAACCCCTGTCTAACAGTACCTATCTATTCCACATTGTATAATTTAGGTTTTTCAACTAAATCCCCATTTCTTCCTATTTTTGACTGCATCATTATACTGTGACCTTTCATACCCCTCTGTGCCTTACATTCTAGTGAAGATACTAGGACAACCTAACTCTCTTATTTTATAGAAAATACTTCTCTCCTTGTCTATCCTCTACCAGCTTTCAGAACCCACCATCACTGAATCTCCTACTGCCCTGTAATTCTTGTTTCCTTCTCCATTGCTACTTCCCGACTAGCTGACATATATACTTAATTATGCTACTCTTCAGCGTATCCTCTGTTTTTCACCTCCTACTGTGTCAACTTATTTAATACTTCCCTCATCTTTATTCCAAATATAGAGTGATTAACTGTACCTCATTTCAAACCAAAACAAAATTAAGTGCAAGAATCCTCTTTTAAAACAAGCATGCATAAGTCCCCAATATACTAAAATCCTTCTAGGAGAAGATATGCACCCTAATCCTGGTCCCACCTATCACAATGGACATGATAATTCTGTCCTTCATTCTTCTCTGACCCGACAACAGCCAATTCCCAACCCTGGTGATCTAATTTTTGCTGTAGTAAATCTGAGAAGCAAAACAAATAAAACTGCTGAAATACATGCCTGGATTACCCAACATAAGCCTGATGTTCTCACTGTAACTAAAACTTGGATTAAACCCAGAATAAATGACTCAGAAGTTATACCTCATGGCTATAATATTATCTGTAATTACCATATAAAGAAGAAAGGTGGTGGAATTGATTTAATATTTCCCAAAGCCTACCACATTTCCCCTTATAGCAAACTATATATTTTATACCAAAATTCCGTTCAGCAGACCTTTTTATTGCTTTCTTCAAAATAAACAATTATAAACAAATATGTCTTACTGTCCTTAACATCCCTCCTGGCGGCAATACAGCTATACTGGAAGATATCCTACATTGGATATCCTTAACATTTCCACAAGAAAAAATACTGCTAGGTAATGCAAATGTCAACTAGTTGGACATAAACTCTAACTCCCCTGCATCTAGCATGAACGTCTCTGGTTTCACACAACTAATTAATAGTCCCACACATTGTAGCAAGACATCAAATTCCTTAATATACTGGATCCTAGTATCAGACCCTAGCGAATACACCACCACAGGCATAATGTCAGACTCTGTCAGTGATCATCTTGCAATCTATATGACCAGACATCTCACACATCCAGTTAAACAGCATATTTATAAAAACAACATGCAACCTTTCCAAGTTGAACCCAGAGATGTTCATTACTACACTATCCTCTATTAACTGGAATTTCCAAAACATCCTTTCCTTAGTGCTGTAAATAACAGCAATACAACTTTTCTAAATATTCAAAATACCCTTGCACCTCCTAGACGCAAGACACTAAAACCAATTAGTGCAGTTTGACTATCCAAAAAGAATAAAATGCTAATAATGCAGGACAGAGAAAAAGCATGAAAAGAATGTCAAAAATATAAAGCACTTCAGCATCCTGAAAACTTTACAATGCTTCACAATTGTACTAAAAAGCAAAAAACAAAGACCAAAAACTATACTATAATAACTTTAAGAATAATATTAAACACAGCCCTAAACAATATTGGAAATCCGTTAAAGAAATCTTCCATGCTAGCCAAAAATTCAACCCAAACCCCTCTCCCAATTACTTACCACTTGATACTACAATAGAGTTCGACTCTTATTTTATAGATTATATAGCATCTCTTAACCAAGAATCCTTCAAAATCTAATCCCAACAGCCACATTTTACCACATACACTTTCTCCTTCAAACCTGTGCTCACATCCTATATAAAACTACTATTAAACAAACTTAAACTGTGTTCTTCTTCAGCTGATAGCATTGCCTATCATGCCTCAATCCTTATAAATAGGTCAATTCAGGAATTCCACATTCACTTTCTCTGGAAAAAGTCACACATTATCCCTCTGCATAAAGGAGGAAATTCAACGGACATTAATAAATTTAGACATATAGCAGTCATCTCCCCTCACTAAAATACTTGAAAAATGTATTCAGAAACCATTGTTAGACTATCTTCTGCAGGAAGAACACCTATCCCCTGCACAACACCGGCTTCAGTCCTTCCCATACTACTAGCACTGCCCTTCCAACCTATACAGATACTGTCATTAAAGCTAGAGATAATGGCAAACTAGTATGTTCCTTATTTCTTGACTTGTCTAAAGCCTTTGATACAGTTTGTCACAGCAAACATCTATGTCAAATGTTTTCACTAGGATTCTCTCAGCCCACCCTTCTGTGGTTCCAAAGCTACCTATTCAATAGGTATCAGTCAGTAAAATGACACTCCATGGTCTCTCCTTACCTCCTAGTCACCACTGGTGTGTACCACAAGGCTCTATCCTTGGTCCCCTCCTCTTTAACATTTTCACCAACACCCTCTATACATCCTCGCAACATTCCATCCACCCTAATACAATGCACAGATTATTCCACTGTCATTTGTACATCTGACAACTTGGTATACCTCCAAAAATTACTCAGGAAACTTTAACAGCCCCTGAAACATGGCTTCATAACTCCTAGCTCATGCTCAGCCCAAACAAGACCATATTACTTTTCCTTCCAAATCCCTCTCTCATGAAAAATCAAAATTTAAAGTCCTCTTTATTGACAATACAACCATTGAAGTCACTTCTCATAGCAAAGTACTAGGAGGAGTAGTGGAAGATGAGCTTACATTCGACCTGCATATATGAAATTCCATAAGAAAAACTCGTAAAACTAGGGATGCTTAACAGAGCGAAAAACTTTCTCACCAACGCAGCAAAAACTACACTTGCCACTACTTATCTCCTCCCATCACTCTTTATGATGCTCCCATCCTTACTAACCTCCATGCTTTACAAAAATTAAAACTTGAAAAATGCTATAACAAAGTTGCTAAATTTGCAGCAAATACTCCCTTCAGAACCCACCACTGTATACCACTAAAAAGCATAAATTGGTTAGAACTGTCTCATCAACTAACATATACACAGCTTCTTACCACCTATAAAATTATACAGCATTTATCTGCCTGACCAGCATGAAGACACATTCTACTTAACTATGTTCCCAGTCGGTCACTGTGATCCAATGACCAAAAACTCCTGTCTGTCTACAAACCTATCAAAGTGGGTATTGTCTGTACGCATACAAGGTTGCTAAGGCTTGGAACTCCTTACCTGTATTCATCAGGTCAGTACCCTCCCTCCCATCTTTCAAAACCACTCTGAAAGACTTCCCGGCTAAAATCTGTCTCTGTCTCAAAACCAAGGTAAACTATATCCTTAAATGTGAACAAGTACTTTTTCATTCCTTATAACTCCTTACTCTCCCTTCTTCACTTACTTCCTTACTTCTCTCAAATTCTCTCTAAATATACAATAAACTTGTTTTTCCCTTACTTCATATTGCAATTCCTGTTTGTCTTAACTTTCCTTTACTTTCTCTACAAACTGTCTAAAATTTCTTTAAATATTGAATTATTGTCGTACAGCTTGGATTGATTCTTAACCAGTGTTTTAAATTATCACTAATTTGTTATAATTATTTAAACTGCAGATGGTTTTGTTTTATTTTTGAAGATTGTAAAATTATTGTGGAACTTTTCTCCCTGGGCCTTCACTGAAAGTAGGCAGAAGTTCTACCCACTTGGGCTTTCCTGGTAATCAAATGACAATAAATACATAAATATTTGATTTTTCATACTGACAGAGTTTCGATACATACTAACTCCTGATTTGTTTCCAAGGTGGCTTCCAAAGTAAATTTGAATCATCCCATACATCTGCTAGTATATTTCCCCTAACAATACCACCAATGCAGAATACATCCTCTGCACAGAACTAAGCCTATTACGAAGGATTCTCAGCTGTTTGTATTCTTTGCTAGTAATAACCTGGGTTCAAACTGTACTCTAAAGTCACTCTGTCCAGATGGCTTTCTGACTGCATCGCTTTTCTTTACTTTACTGTTCCAGTCGTCCCTTACCATGCAGACCAAAGGCTCATTCTATGAGATATGTTACTATATATCTACAGCCTTCATTAAGAATTCTTCAGTAGATGATATTTGTGCTGGAGTAACTTGATCTATGTTGCATGCTTTCTCCAAACATTACAAATTGGATGCAGTTTTAAAGGTCTAAGGTTTTGTTTGTATCCTCTACACCCAAAAGTCTCTTGTAAGCATACCACCTGAGTGTTTCTGTAGCTGGGAATTATGACCCATTAGTCAGATCGGATACACAAGATCAATAGAATATGGAAGTTGTGTGCTTAAAATGACAGTAGATCCTTTCATTCTCATCTGTCTGATATGACATCCCTCCCTCCCTCCCTCCTATCCCCTTCCAAGTTGTCATTAGGAAGGATGTCTAGTTTAGCACCATACTTGAACAGAGATAGCTTCACACACAGGTACATTAGAAGAGGCAGAAGATTTAAAGAAGCCTGAGGCTGAAGCATTAGTTTTACTGGGTTGTCTGACAATCAACCTGAAGACTCATCAGTCATATCGGATGGATGTGGATGAAAGGATCTAGCATTGTGGTAAGTACATAATTACTGATCTGATATTGTCAATTTTTCATCTCATCCTCATGTATGGGTCTGGATCCGATCCATCAGATCTGACTTGGCTGCTACTAAGCTTGTGGCAACCAAAAAACTCTTGGATACCCCCCTTGCCCCACAATGCATCTCTGCCCATTACCTCAGATCTTGTTTGCCGATTTGCAAAGACATGGTCCAATCAGCTAGCTTTTAGGTTATCAGGTCATATTATTAAAAATGTTTCTTCTATAGTCTATTTTTCTATATGTTATTAGCGTGTTTAGTCTTTTCTATAACTCCCTTGTTAATAACCCTTCCTTTACAGTAACTGTTTTTATTAGATTAATTTTGTTTTCTCTATCTCGATCTCGTTTAGTTTCCTGCCAGTAACCATCTTTTTATAGGTTACTTCCCTCCCCTTTTACTTTTAAAGGTATTTCCTTAACTGCTGTTGTTAGTAGTTCTCCCTTCTTTCAACTTCCATCTATTCGTATTAAAAAATAAATAAATAAACCCTTCCTTTCTCTGTTTTACTCTAGTGTGCATGAGTTTGTGTGAGTGGTTTCTCTGCCTATATTTCTGACATTATGGCAGAGAAACAAAAAAACCTGCTGGATTTAAAAAATGCACCAAATGAGGACATGGGATTCCCTTTAGTGACTCGTACTTCCTGTGTGTCTATTGTCTTGGGCCCCTTCACTTGCAAGAGGATTGTGCAATCTGCAATTCTTTCAGCCATCGAGCTTTGGTTGAAAGAAAAAATAAGCTCATCTCGAGGGCATGTTGCCTTCTGCCTTTAAGGAGGCTGTTTGTAAAGAAAAATCTGTCTCTTCCACAAAAACTAAATCATCTAATTCGAGCCCTGCTTGATCACTTTCCTCAAAATCCTCTGATAGAGGACAGAAGAGATCCTCTTCAGCACTGATGGAATCTTTGGAGCCGAGAGCAAAATCTTCCAAGCCTGTGGAGTCTATGACCTGGTCAGAGCCTTCGGCGCCAATCATTATTGCATTGGATCCAGCTTCTTTGGCTTTGATTCTATCTAGTAAGGATGGATTGGATCCGTTGATGTTGGGTCTGACAACTAGTCCCTTCAAGCCTATTTTGACACTACTGAGGACTCGGTACTCCTCGACATTTGATCTGGTTCCATCAATGGTACAGTCTCCCTTCTTATCCAGACCAAGGACCCCATCTGCAACATCTTCTCGTTCAACCAGGAGCCTTACTGAAGAAGATATGGAACAGATGGTACAGACGATTTGTGGGTGCAGGGCATCACTAAGTCCCCCTTGTTTTTGACCCTTACAATAGCAGATCTGCCTAAACTGTCCCCTGTCCCTTTTCCTCTTCCTCCCTTCTGACTTCAGGGCAAGCTCTGGAGTCGGTGGATCAGATACGCCTGGTGCCTTTCAGCTCTGATCCGAAGATGTCCTCTTCCTCGGATCAGACTTATGCTCAGAGCTCTTTGGCCTTTTCGACCTGGAGTCGTAGTGAGCTTTGCGAACCTCTGGTGCACTCAACTCTCAGGTCATCGGAGCTGACGAACTGTCTTCTGGATTAGAGGAGACCCCCATCCCAAAAGCATGGCTAGTCAGAGCAGGAGTCCTCATCCATTCAGGAACGGTCAGCCTTTGGGGCTTTGGAGAGGGCTGTAGCAGCCACTGCATCTAAAAGGTCACCTGCCCCCTTGGATCTGCAATCCCATTAAGATAGCCTATGTTCCTCCTTACCAGGATGTTTCACATGGACAGCGGGACATCAGGCACCAGGATACCCATCCAGATACCCCTGCTTCCTTTCGATACCTCCCCAGACTACCCTACTGAGGAAGTCCCTAGGAAGAGATGTTGCAAGAGGAAGCATTTGGACTTTACAGAGGAGTCAGTCATGGAAGACACTGACCTCGATGAGGGAGATGGATTCCAACGATCACCCCCTGAGGATGTTTCCTTTGGGGAGATTCTGGAGATTCTGAAACAGAGGGGTGGGCTATCATCCCAGTAATCCTTTGTCTGAGGGGTCGGTGTACCTGGTGGCCTTTTGTTCCCACCCTTCTACCTCCTGGGTGACTCTACCCACTGATGAGCTCATAGGTTTCATCTCTAATTTGGTGTGGGAGACCACAGATTCCATTGAGCCTATCCCCCTGGACAGCAAATAAAATAATCATCGCTCCATCTGACAGGGCCTTCTGGATGAAAGGGGTTGCAGTAGATGCCATGGCAAGTGGCGGCAGTGACTAAGAAGGAAGTTTCCGAGGAGAGTTCAACTATCCATCCTCCTAATAAGGACTCTAGGACAATAGATAGATGTGGGAAGTGAGTTTTCTCTTCAGCAACCTTTGCCTTGTGGTCACTGAACTATCTTTCACATTTCACCAAGTTACAAAGGGATCTGATCAAGGAGTTTTCAGATACCCTTGAAGGAGCAGTAACTGAGGAAGCAAAAGAGAAAGCAGCTTCCCAGTTAGCCACCCTACATTCTGTAGCTAATTCTTTCATGAGGCTCATCGCACATGCAGCTGAAGGAACGAGTAGAGTGGCAGGTTCCAGCATTTCTGTGAAGAGGCATCCCTCAATGTGCCTTTGCAGTTTTGCAGAGTCTTTTAAGTCTTCTTTTGTCAATGCTCTATTTGACTGCAAGTCTCTTTTTGGTCCCAAAGTCAAAGATATGCTATCCAGGTGTGAGAAGGAAGGTAAGACTCTTTTTGCTGTGGGCATACATTTCTCAGCTCCTCAGAGACCTTATCCTAAGGGTCAGAGAGACAGCAAAAAAATGTGGTTCAAGAAGTCTCAAGGATCGTACCAAGACACATGTGGAGAGTTTTCCCCCAGAGGTGTGTGTGTGTGTGTGTGGGGGGTAATGGAAGATAGCTCCCTTAAAGCAGAAGAAGTTTGCAGAACCAAGGGTCCCAAGAGTCTTTCTTTGGGAAGCCCTTTCAGCACTCCTGAAAGAGGCCCGATTGTCCACCTCTGGAGACAATTGGGGGTCGACTATCCCTGCACTGGAGAGCCTGGCAAAAGATAACTTTCATTATGTGGGTGCAGAGGGTAATATCCAGGGGTTACCAAAGTCCCTTTTCTCAACAGCCCCCTTCTCAACAAGAGAATCCCAGATGTTCCACCCAGTCAAAGGGATCAGGCAATCATTCACATCCAAAGACTGCTAGAAAAAAGAGTCATTCAAGATGTCCTCCGAGATCAGAGCGGATTTGGGACTTACTCAAGGTTTTTTTTTTTTGTTTCCAAAGAAAACTGGGGACTGGAGACCAATCATGGATCTCAGCAGATTGAACAAGTCAGTTTAGCGCTGCAAGTTCTGAATCGTCATGGTGCAATCCATATTTCCTTTTCTGGAGCAGGATGACTGGATGTGCTCTATACACCTTCAGGATGCATACTACCATATAAAAATGAACAGATGCTTCAGAACATATTTACGCTTCTAGCTAGGATTACTGATTACCAGTTCAGAGCACTGCTCTTTGGTCACACTACTGCCCCCAGAGTGTTCATCAAATGCATGGCAGTGGTTGCAGCTCACCTGAGATGACAAGGATTCTGAGTGTTTCCTTATTTAGATGACTGTCTCATATCCTCCCTGACCAGGCATCTACTTATCCACACAAGAGACTCTGTTCTTCAAGTCTGTTCCGAGCTAGGCATAACCATAAATTACCAAAAATCTTATTTGTAACCTACTCAAGCACTAGAGTTTATAGGAGCACTACTAAGCACCACTCAAATGATTGCAAAACATCCTCCTTCTACAGTATTAACAATCAGATGGCAAACTTACAGAAAAATCAGGAATAAGAAGGTAGCTGCCCACCATGTTCTACACGAATTAGGATCTATGGCTACAGTGATAGTGTTGGTTCCGTTAGCCAGGTTTCACATGCGGAAACTGCAATGACTTCTGGCTACTCAGTGGTCAATAATCCACCAACCAATGTCTCACCCAATTCTTATACCAGACATATGCAGAAGGAACCTTTCATGGTGGATTCATTCAGAACAGGTGACACAAGGTTAACCTTTTATTCCCCCTCAGCCACAAGCTACAGTAACCACAGATGCTTTCCAGATAGGGTGGGAGGCATTATCTGAGAAAGAAGGCCCAAGGAACCTGGTCCACAGATGAGGCCAAGCTCCACATAAACATCATGGAGATGACGGCAGTGCTTCTAGCATTCCAGGTATTTCAGACTGGTGTTCCTCTGAGAACGATAGTGGTCCAATCAGACAACATGTCATTGGTGTGGTACATAAACAAGGAAGGAGGAACCAGATCATATCCTCTGTGTCAAGAAGAGCAACGCACATTCTGAGAAGGTCCAATGTCATAGCAGACAAGTTGAGTTGAGCCATTCTTATGCCTCACTAGTGGTCCCTCAATCAGAACTTAGCAGAGAACATTTTCCACACATGGGGCCAGCCTTGCTGCGATCTCTTTGCCTCTCCCCTAAACAACAAATGCAGCAGTTACTTCACCCTAATTTATAGGGGCAGTCCTCAAGGGATGCTGTACTCAAAAACTTTATAGGAGTAAGTGGAAGAGGTTTGTAATTTGGGCTCAACAACACAATATGGATCCTCTCATGGCCCCTATTTACTCTATTCTAGAATTTTTATCCCATCTTTTTGATAATGGAGCTGCTGCTTCTACTATTAAGGTATAGTTAGCAGCCATTTCCAATTTTCACAACAGTTCTCTCATTTCCCACAAACTTTGCAAAGCCTTCTTAAAAGGTACCGTTGTTAAGGCCTCCCCTTAAGGATGCTTCTCCCCCCTTGGGACCTTAATTTGGTACTATGTCTGATTGTTCAACTGCCTTTCGAACCTGCAACTACTGGTGATGTTAAGTTCCTATCTTGGAAAACTATCTTTTTGGTGGCTATTACATCTGCGAGAAGGATATCAGAAATTCAGGCACTATCTTCCCAGCCTCCGTATTTGGTTTTTCATAAAGACAGAGTCTCATTGCGTACCAAGTCCTCCTTTCGGTCTACAGTTGTTTTACAAACAAATATTAATCAGACTACATTTCCCTGTTTTCTTCCCTAATTTCAGTAATAAGGCCGAATATGTCCTGCACTTATTGGATGCTCATAGGCAGTTATGTTTTTATATGCACAGAAGTAGAGTGTTTCAGAAAGCAAGTCAATTATTTATTGCCTTTGCAGGCCCAAGAAAAGGCCTAATAGTTTCCAAAGTTACCTTGTCAAAATGACTTTCTCATTGAATTTCCTTCATTTATTTTTCAAAAGGCCTGAAACCTTTCAAATCCATTCAAGTTCTGTCTACCAGGGTGATGGCCACATCTGCAGTCTTTCAGAAAAATGCATCCATGGATGATATTTGTGCAGCAGTCATATGGGGAAGGGCCTTCTTTGGTTCAATGGTTTTGATGAACATTCTCCCGTGAGCCCACCTGGGATTAAGGTAGCTGGGGACTTGGTCCCATATGTGAGGATGAGATGAAAAATTGACAATAATAGATAAAGAAGTTATGCATTCACTATAACGTTCCAACTGTATTATTGATTTTTCATCTCTCCTCATATCCACTCCCTCCAACCCCCTTCCTTGAGATTCCTGGTTGAACAGAAAGAGAATTTCAGGTTTTAGATTGGTTTTGCTATACTCCAGAAATGGTCTCCTTAAAAATCTCTTTGACATTAGAAACTAAAATTCATTCTTCTATAGTAATGATTCTAGCAAACAAGATCTGAAGTAATGGTGACACATGCATTGTGGGTAAGGTCAGGTATCCAAGAGCTTTTTGGTTTCCACGAGCTTAGTAACAGCCGAGTCGGATCTGGACCCATATGTGAGGAGAGATGAAAAATTGACAATACAGATGAAACATTATGATAAGTACATAGCTTCTTTTTTTTTTAACCTTGTGGCTGTGGTGGGGTATTCATTAACTTATTTCCTTCTGCCATTCAAAACTCACACTGCCTTTAAAATTTTCATTCAAGGGGTTCTGACTTTTCTTTAAGAAGTTTTTCTAATGTTCTACTCAAACATGTTCTGTATTAGGGCAGGAAACTCTGAAAATGATGCAAGTGTATGTGCCCTTATACTCTCGTGCTTGTGCGTACCTGGCGTAGATATCCAGCCCATGGGAGAAGGATCCTTGACCCTGAACTTTAGAAGGCTGGGTGGATGGATGGGACCTAATACTGCAACAGTGAACCATTTGAACTGTTGCCATTATGGTACATTACCTACTCATCTGTACTGTCTTCTGTATATTTCTGCCCCTATTCTTAATATCTTCTGCTTTGGTTAAGTCCTTTCTTTCCTTTGTCTTTTATCTTGCCCATTTTTAGCTAGACATTTCCCATACTATCACCAGTCCACTTGAATAGATCTGTTGTCTTTAATATTCTTTTATCCTCTTCCATTTTTTTTAATCTAAATATGCCTCTTTATTTTTCTTTGTATACCCAGAAATTCTGAGTCAGTCCAGCTTATTTTCCCTGTCTACATTGCTTTTTGCTCTCCTCTTTTTCTTGGTCACTTTCAAAGCCTCAACAAAGAGACCTTTTGCATTCTTAATCTTCTTTATGTTAGGAATGTGTTTGATGTCCACTCCTGCACTGTATTACAGACTGCTGTCCATAGTTCTTTAGGTGCTCCATCCACCAGGCCTAATCCCTTAAATCTGTTCATTAGCTTTCTATATATATTCTTAGGAATATTGCCCAGTTCATATCTCAGTGACCTAAATGTTTTTTTTTTTCTTTATTCTAAATTTTGAAATAACAGGCTGATGGTCTGAGCCACAGTCAGCTCCATATCTTGTTTTTGCTGACTGTATAGGGACTTTTCCATCTCTGACGGAAAAGTGTATAGTCAGTCTGATTCCACCATCTGGTGCTAAAATTTCTTTTATTTGTTCTTTTCTTGACCAGGATTGTCCCACTAGGCTAGTGGTCTCTTTTCAGGGGAGACCCAAGGTGATATTTATACTGCTAGGAGAAATGTGTCTGGGATATTGAGGATCTTCCTCTGCTCTTTTCCATTGGGTTGCTGGAGGGTCAAGACTTGAAGAGAGCATAGATCAGAAATGGATGGACTGCAAGAGAGAGGGAGAGGGAGAGGAGCTTTGTAGTGAGCGACAAGGGTGTTGGTGATGACATGGAGAAGAACTCTATG
This sequence comes from Protopterus annectens, assembly GCF_019279795.1. Taxonomy (NCBI): domain Eukaryota; kingdom Metazoa; phylum Chordata; order Ceratodontiformes; family Protopteridae; genus Protopterus; species Protopterus annectens. The sequence goes on along the minus strand of NC_056739.1, from coordinate 777,984,332 downwards.
CAAGAAGATAACATTCCACAGGATGCAGACTGTGTGGAAAGAGGATTACAACATATGGTATTGTTTTTAGACACATGATCTATTTTGTTTGTTTTGTTTTGTTTTTTAACAACATATGCTCAGCAGAAATTGAGGATGGTGGTTTGGATACACAAACACCGTTCAAAAAGATGGAGGAGGTGGAATCATAGGATGAAACAATGCTGCCATGGTTGGACATAGTTCACAGCTGCTTTCTTGATGAACGGGGAAATAAAACAGAGAAGATTAATAAAAACACTGTGGATGGCATTTTGCAAAGGGACAAGGACAATAACGATTGGGATTGTTGGAAAAGGGAGAGACTTTGCAAAAGGTAACTGATAAAAGTTAAGTTTCTGCTGTGGCTAAAACTGAAAATGTTAAAAGTACTATAAGCAGAGTTAATAGAGAAAGACAGCAAGTACTTGCACTTGTTGGAAATAAGAATGATTTTTTCATAGACAGGTATTTCATATGGGATAAAGTGGTGGTACTCTTGGGAATTAAGCCTGACGATTATATCAGTATAGAGATATCTTGCAAACTCACTTTTGAGACATTTTTGAAGGCTGAAAAGTTCTTGACTGCATTTGAAGTAAAAAAATCATGTAAACCGTGGGACTATTATGTGGTAAAAGGGACAAGTGGTTTGTTAAAAAGAAAATGAAAAATACAAACTAAGGATGAACTAAATGTGTTCTTGTCTCATAAACTTAAAAAATGTATTTGATGTGAAAAGAATTTTGGCTTAAAGAAGAATATAGAGATGGGAAATAATGGTGTGTCTTGATATTAAACATGGAAAAATAGTGCATTCACCCAGTTTAATAATGGTTTATGGAAAAAAGAGTATTGGGTCAAACTAAGATGTGTTCTCACTGTGGTGCAGGGGTCATTTAATTAATGAGCATGCTAAAGGAAATACCATCAGTGTGGAGTAACAAGGCTTGTGGCAAATACGTTTTAAAATGTTCTGCAGAAGGTGTGGAAATACAGATCATTATTGGTTTGACCCTGAGCAAATGAATGAAGAAATATATAATGTATTTACTATAGAAGAGTAAAATGAACGTGAAAAAGAGAAGAGTGTTATGGAAGAGGAAGATAAACTGGCGCAGAAGAATTGGGAAGGCACACTGAAGCACAAAATCATTTTGAACATTTCAGTTATGAAGAAGGAAAAGTCATCTCATTGTAAACTCCAGTAAAACCAAACTTCTTCTCTCCCATCCCACAAGAGCTCCCTCTTCTCACATAGCTTTAAATATAGAGACAAAAAACAAAACTGTTATCACCCCAGTAACACACACTAAACTGCTAGGCATCAAAATTGACAATAATCTGAAACCCGACATTAATATTGCTCAAACCATTAAGAAGGTCCACAAGAAACTAGGTATTTTTTTATAGAAGCAAACAGTTTTAATTAGAACCACAAAAGCTGCCGTCACCAATTCACACCTCCTATCAACTCTTCTATATGCCTCCCCATTACTAACCAACCTCCATAAAATTGATTTTACCAAGCTGGAATCTTGTTACAATAAAATTGCCAAATTTGCAACTGATGCCACACACAGAACACATGACTGTACAGCTCTTTAACAAGTAAAATGGCTAGTACTTCCTCGACTATAAACAGTTAACCTTTGCCCACAAAATCCTGCATCAACTGGATAAAATCCCTGCTCTCCAAAACCTTATACAACCATACACCATTTCTAGAGCCCTCTATTCCAGTAATAAACTCATTTTATAAACCACCAAAGCTAACAACGCAGCTGGGGAATCTCTGTTCTAAAATAACATTCCAAAAATATGGAATAAACTGCCAACCCCTATTACCTCTAACTGCTCCACAGTACAATTTAAAAAGCTCCTAACTACTCATTTAGTAGACTCCTGGTTCTGTTCATGCAACTCTCGTGGATAACTCTAACCTCAGTATATTTAACCACATATTCCTTATTGGGTACTATTTTAGTCCAATCTATGCACTCATTTCTAATGTAACTTGCTTTTCCTCATTATTTAAATGTATATACTTTTGTGTCACATGTTATGTTAATGTAACCTCTAAAGAACTGTATTGCTCAACATTGTACTATTGATGATTGTGAATGCTACTGGAATTTCCTTGTATTATTGTAACTTGTACAATGTTTGCATTTTTTGTTGCTGGAGCTTTTCTCCCTGGGCCTTCACTGATAAAGGACCTGTGTCCATTCGGATTTTCCCAGTAAACAAACATCAAATAAATAAATAAATAAATAAAAGTGAAAAAGGGTGAGTGAGGGAAAGGAAAATTGTTGCTGAAAAAATTGCAGAAAATTAAGAAGCTAGTATAAAGATATGATTGTTGAATGTGAACAGTTTAATGAAAAGAGAAGAATAAATATATTGAACTGGTGTCAGAGTCAAAAATGTGATGCCATTGCTTACAGGATGTTAGATTTTTGAATGAAAAATGAGGCAAGATTAAGTTATATGGGGAATACGGTGGAGTTCTGGAAAGGATCTATGTTTGGGGTTTGCTGTGATGTTTAGAAAAAAAGCATAACTGTTTTGGATGTCACAGTAGTTCCAACAGATAGAAGTATGAGATGTGTGGTGTGTGGAAAGGGAAAACGTTTAGAGATTGATAGGAGTTATATGATTACACTCATGAAAAAAAAAATACAAATAAAACATAACTTTTTTAGGAATTAAAACCAGTATGGTTTACCAAAGATGGATATTATTATCATGGGAGACTTTAATTAGAATTTGAGAAAAGGGGATGGAAAGATAAGTAAGGATATTTTGATAGAAAGTCAAATGATTAAAAACGGGTAGTTGCAAGTAGGTGAAAAGAGGAGGCATACACATAGGATAGGAACACAAAGAAGAGAAATTGATTCCTTAACATTTATGGAATGTTTAGAATAAAGAAAGATTGCAACAAATGAGGTATATTTTACTGATCATTTAATAACTGAAGCTGAAATTACTAATGTGGCAAGTTATATTAGAGAAAGTAAAGGAATAAGAATTGTTTGGTGCAGCTGAGAAAAGCATTTCTTTTAGAGAAGAAATGGAGAGATTATGGCAATAATATTACATAGTGATTCACTTTTATAATGATATTGAACAGTAGTGGTTACAATATAAATAGAAATATAAAAATATACTTACTTTATAAATAAACATATACTTTAATTTGTTACCATAAAATTATATATAAATTTATGCTTACTAAGCCCCACATGTAACATGGTTTCCAACCTTACCTTAGCACTACAACAACTCTTCTCAGCTAAAAACAAAATGAAAAGTCCAGCAAAGCTAGAACTTCCACTGAATGACCTCCCAAACCTCTTGTATCAGAGGCACATGGGATATATGCATATTTCAACCATGGTATGACCTCATCAGCCCAGCACAAGTAGAGTGTTTGACTAAGCATAAGAAATGTCCATTAAAACGACAAAACAAGTCATGGGCATTCAGAATCGCCAATTAGCTGAAACATTTGATGTTCATAAGGGTCGTTTGCATATATCCCATGTGCCTCTGATACAAGAGGTTTGGGAGGTAACTCAGTGGAAGTTCTAGCTTTGCTGGAGTTTTCATTTTGCTTTTACTGAATGTTGCTAAGACCTGGAACTCCTTACCTTATCCATCAGGTCATTGCCCTCCTTCTAGTCCTTTAAAATAATTCTGAAAGACTTTCTAGCTAAAATCTGTCTCTGTTCTTAATCAATCCTATATCCCTAAATATGAGTATCTACCTGTTTGTACCTTACACCTCTTTACCCTCCCTTCTTTTCACTTCCTAAGTTCAGTTTCTCTGTCCTGACTCTATTATGCTGTTGGCTTGTTATTTTTAGTTTAGTTTGTGTGGCCCATCTGTGGGAAGTTGCAGTTCTTGTCCTTCTGTGTCTTACAGAGGCTGCCACTATGCAGTGTGTAATTATGCCAGCACTGCAGTGTGTTTAATTATGCCCACAGTGCAGTGCAGTGTGTAATTATGCCTGCACTGCAGTATAGTCATGTAAGTTATCAAGCCTGCCTCTAAATACTTTTAAATTCTAACTCCCATAAATGTTTCTCTTTCCCTTAATTGTTTCTCCACTTATCGCATGCATTCCTCCAGTGTCTCTGTGCATTCTAAGGCACTCATCTAGTTATCCATGACATGATTCCACAGCTGTATTTGTAGAGAAGCACGTTTGCATTTAAATTGGATAGTTCTCTGCAATTTGCTGACTGTACCCTGTTATCTCTGTGCCTTTCCGTATCAAAGTGACAGTTTCTTACCCCCCTTGACCTTATGAACCTGTGTCATGTCCCCTATTTGACTACTTGACTGAGAGCAGAGTTTGAGCTACCTTCATCTCTAGTCATGCACATGCCTTTACTTGTGAAGCCTATCCTACAGCATTCTCTTCACTTCTACCGTAATATTTGCATAGTGTGCATAACAAACGCATGCATTTCTGCAGTGAGTCAGAAATAGAATTGGCTTTGTTACTGGCTGTTCTAATATGCTTAGCCAAGTGTTTTGGTGTACTGGTTTGTTTCCCTTTACCGGACATTTTTACCACAACTGTGGTAGAACTGATCACATTTATTAGGAGATTTCAGTAAAGTGGCAGTTGTTTGACCTTGCAGTTCAACCCTCCTTGTAATTTAAACAAATCAGATTATAAGAATAGTTTTGCAAAGAATGCTGCTAACTTAAATACTCATGAGCACTATAACTATCTGTACATAGAGCAGAGATTTAGCAAGAGAGAATGCAGTGAAGATAATGCCTACTATAATTGCAGGTACCAGCATTTCTAATTGAAATTCTTTTAATGGCTCTTATGTTTTAGTCTTCATAAAGGAAACCAAGAAGGGATAGTTACTGGTAAGGTGATTGAATGTTTTTTCTTCACACCACTTTCGAGGGAGGACATTTTTTTCTGTACCTTTGCATTTATGAGCAGAACATTCCTCCTTTTGAAATGTCACATAAAGCATTTGTCCTTTCTTTCTACTTGCTTTCTCTGCAAGGCATTATAGAGTCAAAAGTATGAGTTTTTGGTTTAGTTTAGCAGATTAGTCATATAATGAGCAATAAAAATTGGGAAAAAATCCAATTCATACTAAGTTAATTTACAGAAACATGAAATGTTGTAAGGATCATATAGTTTATTCTCGTAGCGCAATCCCACAAGAATTTCCTTCTGTCTCTCTCATACATAAACTCATGAATTCTCTTACTGTTTTGACCCTCACTGCCTCTGCAAGAAGCTTGTTTCACATTTACATCATCTTTTTTCTTGCAGAAAATAAAAGTTTCTCACATTGCTATTTTTACTCAGTTACTGTGACTTGTAAGCTATATATAATCCTGTTTTCTACAAGTTTTTTTTTCCTTCTAAATTTGTCTTCTGTTTTTTTTTTTTTTTTTTGGCTCTGTAAACCTCTACATTCAGATTTTTCAGCACACTTTTCTTGAGTCCTGAGTCCTGTTCTGTCTCATTCAGTACTGCATATGTATGTAGCTGGGATTACTTGTTGGATAAAGTACTACTGAAAGGGACTTGCCCCTGTGGCCCATATTGTGACTTAAAAGGGCTTGTGGTAGATAAGTTCACAGGGTAACTAACTAAGACAAACAAATGACCATAAACAGGGCAGATGTAAGTGTAAGAGAGTCCACACTCACACTCTGTTAAGCTTTACTCAGGGTTAGTCAGCAAGCAATGTCAGTCACCATTCTATTTTGGACCCAGATCATTGCTGACTGATAGTTCTGCAAACTTGTCTGTTACAGGACAGCCTTGATGGCTGTCAGGTAACTACTATTGCTTAGGAGCAAACTAAAAAATAGTTAAACCTGAATGGTATCATTCATTTCTTTATGAGGAAACACTGAACTAGGCTCGCTGTGAATGTTATAAAGTGCTTATAATGTTTTACATAAACAGTTATTAAGAAATGTCAAAGCATTTTTGTAATTACAGTTTGTTCTGGGGAAACTTGGAAGAATGGCTTCTTTCCTGGAGAGTGTATGACACAGCTGAGGAAGTGGATATGATTGTTTACACCTGTTTGGCGACTGGAATTAGTTCATTGAGATCAGTACTCTACTCCTGTAAACAAATTCATATATATATATTCTGCTGTGGACTTTTGCTGTTGGTTCAAATTCATGTAGAGTAACTGACAGCTAAGGTAGCTAGACGATAGACAGATGGAATGATAGATAAATAGATGATAGACAGCTAGATGGATAGATAGGTAGATACATATATAGATGACAGACGGATAAACAAAGAGAACTTTTCCAGCTTGCATGCATAGCGTACTTTATAGCCTATAACTTGATGTAAACGAGCAGGAAGGGAAGGACACAGCATGAGGGAACATGAAGAGAGCCATGGTGATGGAGGGAGAGAGAGGAGGAGAGAAATACAAGCATCAGAGTCGAACATTTAACTGCATGATAACACTGACACATACCTGCTGTCTTCGTAAGGCCATCTTGTCCTTGAGTCACTGCAAAACATGAAACAAAAATGGCTGAGTATTTTGACATTTGGAAGTCATTACTGGCATACTTCAGAATTTAGTCTGAAGATCTGAATCATTGTTTAAATATACTTTCTAAAAAGAGGAAAGAATAGTTTCACCAGGAAAAGTACATCAAGCTGAACCAACGACCCCAGTGAAAGCTACACAACTTTTTTTTTTTAGGGTTGCAGACTATAAAGATATGTGAAAAGGAATTTCCCTCTGCATTTCCCTAGGCTTAAACAAATACTGTTCTATTGTCATTCAGGGTGACAATTATGTGATTAGTAAGTCATCTAATTCAGTTTTGGAGCACTGTTCAGTATACCAGCAGTAGAATATCTAGAAATTTGCATGGGGGTAATCTGGAAAGTAGACTGCTAGGGTGTTTGGAAAGTAGACCAACAGGAGTGGGGATGGGGGTGATAAGCATTGTCTACCTTAGGTGAAGTGGAACCCTTGACAAAGAGCTCCATTGCCCCCTTTTGCCCACCTTTCCCCCTGCACATATCCCCTGGTGTCCCTGTTTTCCTCATCCTTGCCTCATCACACCATATAGATTCCTTTGTTTTCTACCTTCTTCTCACATTTTGTCATAGTCAACAGCTGTTCTGTTTCCTTTCAACACACTGGCCAAAGCTATACCATAGTAACTGTGAAGGAATTACATGAGCTAAGCCAGGGGACTTGGGCTGCTGGGCCCCCAAAACCATGGGGTTCCTGAGGTACATTTTAGACTATTTTTCCAGCCTTTTGATCTAATGATGGTTTGAACAAAACCTAAGAGTAAGGAAAAAAATGTTATGCCTGACACAGTAACAATAACAATTCACAATAAAGTGAAAAAAATGCTTCCAACAAAGCATAACTCATATCTGGAAATAGTGTGTATCCCTCTGGTGTTATATTGGGATGGAAATCAAGGCACAGACAGCAGTTGCTTTAGTCAGAGGTATGTAAAGTATGCCTGCAAAGTCCGACCTCCAAAAGGCAGACATCTTCTGTATACTGCTGTAATGTCAGTTTTGGATGAAAATGGAAGAATAAAGAATACACACACACGCACACACACACACACACACACACACACACACACACACACACACACACACACACACACACACACACACACACACTTACATAGCATCCATCTTAGGTTCATAGGTGTTTACTAGGCTAATAACCAGATGGTCCTTTATAAACCTAGCCATGCATCACAAAATCTCTGACTTGTTCTGGTGCCATTGGTAAGTGTAAGCAGGGGCTTGGGAAATGAAACATTTACAAGCAGGAGCCTGGGATATGAATCATTATAAACTGCCTGTGTCCATTAGAGATATAGATGTTAAACCAGGGATGAATTTCCTGTTCCCAATCCTGTTGTCCAAGTTACACTTGAATTGGGTTAGGGAGGAACTCTGCTTCACATGGATGGGGAGCCTGTTCCAGAGAAGGGGTTGTCTCTGGGGAAGACCTGTCTTTCCAGAAGGTCCTGTTTATATCACAGGCATAGTTTAAGTCTTTAGAATGGGTAATTCTGGTGCTGTTTGTTTTGCAGATATGCAGGAGCTTGTTCAGACTGAGGTCTGACAGTGCCTTGTATGTCAGACATAGATCTCCCCTCAACAGCCTGTAGGAGACCAAATAAAGGGGTAGAGCCTTGAGGTGGTCTGCATAGGACATGTTACTTACACCCTGTATACTTTTAGTGAGGAACGTATGCACGCAGATACACACATACTGCATGCTTACCTACAGGCAAATTGGAGGTACTCGAGTTCACATATGCATATTTCTGTGGTGCTGTAAGAAACCAGAACAGTTGGATAAAGTTAGAGTGGACATGCAGACTTTGGCAGCAGAAGCCAGAGCCAGTAACTCAACAGAGTCAAGAGCCATGAAATCATAATGTGCTCATTACAGCACAGTGCTACTATGTGTGCTTTCACACACATCCTGCTCTTGTCAGACCACTAGGACATCCACTTACTATGTGCAGTGCAGATGTTAGACAGTGATGTAAAGTGAAGGTAGCTGTGACTAGCTTACTACTATCAAATCTACTGCAATGTCCCCATACACACACACACACACACACACACACACACACACACACACACACACACACACACACACACACACACACACAAGCCATGGCAATACTAATTTTACACTGACTGCAATAATATACTGTACCATTGAGTGATATTGCTCATACCACAGCAGATCGGTGACTGTTGTTTAACAGTAGTCACACAACAACAGGGGTAAGTCACTATTTTTCACAGATGGCCTCCATAATCAGCAATTATAACCATATTACTGACTGCAAGAATCAGGGACAAAGCCGAAAATAGTGGAGACAACAACAAGCTAAAATCATGGACGTGTTTTAAATATTGTCCTTAGTTGCTACAACAGCAGGTTTTGTGTTTGCACACATTTTCTGAAGGATATGAAGTCTGAAATTCAAATGTCATTATTTACTCACTGCAGTCTTTAACTTTTTTTTTTTTTTGATTTATCACTAAAACATGAATTTAGCATAGGGACACTGGAAATCGAAAACAATTGGATAGATCTCGCAATATACATATTTGTTAAAACAGAATTTAGGGGCCATTTGTCTGGAATGGGATTTACCTCATAAGTAAATATAAAACATACCTGTTTTTTCTTGCTTTCAAATGTTTATCCACCTACAGACTGCCCAAATCTTATTGTGTGTCGCAATGTAAAAAAAAATCCTTACAATCTCTCCAGCTGCTGTTTTTCACTGGATGGCTTGCTGAGTAAGCAAGATTACTGGACTGGGGCCAGGCTACTTATAAAAACTCTGAAATCAGTGCCAGTTGTTATTTTTTTTTTCTTTTTCATTTCTCAATGCAGCATTCCTCTCATTTTCCTTCTTGAGGTGAACTTTCTTAACTCTGTAAGTGCCCCCATGCCTTCCTAAACTCTTACTCTGACTGAACCTGTTACGTCATCTTCAAGACTGACCCATAATCTGTCATCCCTTTTGAGGGACTTGACTTTTTATTCCCTTGGAATGTTTGTATTCTGTATCCCAGTGAATCCATGCTTCTCCTACCTTCTTTTTTTACAGACAGTGCTCACAGCTTTTATCATTCCCTCTCTGTTGACTTTCCATTAAACGGCGCATCTTCAGCTTTTCTGAACACCCTTTATGTAGTAAACAGGAAAACAAAAAAATAATCCACTGCTCAATGTGCAAACAAGCCTGATATCATTGCTGCAACTGAAACATGGCTAAACCCTACATCAGGGACACAGAATTCATGCACCCAGGCCTCTCCTGTCTTAGTGCTGATAGACCCCATAAGAAAGGTGGAGGCATCTCTCTAATATACCCAACTGCCTTCACCATTGCCCCATATACAAACCCATCCCAGTTTTCTACAGCTGAACTACTAGTTTCTTTCCTGAAAATGAATAACAGCATAAAATATCTGTATTATAGTAATTTTTATTCCCCCAGGCAGTAACATTTTGGTTCTAGAGGAAATACTTGCCTGGGCAGCAAAAGACATAAAATATAATACAATCGTATTGTAGATGTAAATATCAACTGGCTAGACATATCCCTTCACCAGTCTTCATTCTATATCAATCTATATAACTTCAACCAGCTAATTACCAATATAACCAGGCCTACTAAAATGTTACTAATGGCTCAATCTTAGACTGGATTTTAGTGTCTGATCCTAATAAGATCGCATCCTCTGGTACACTCCCCAATAATATAAGTGACCACCTACCCACCTTTATAATATGAGAAAGTTCCACAGCAATAAATAGACATCAGTAAAGGCAAACTAGAGATCTTTCCTACTTTTGTCCCTCGAACTTTACTCTAAGATTGCAAAGCATCAATTGGAATGTACTAACATTTCTTCCCCTTGATGAGGCAACTACATTTTTCATCTCAACCTTCAACACCCTAAATGATCTCACTCCCCTTAGAGTAAAGAGAATAAAAACTAACCAAGCCAGTTGGCTAACATAATCCACAATGGAACTCATGAAATGGAGGAACAAAGCCTGGAAACTATGGCAAAACAAAAACCCATCTGACCTGACACACCACAAACAACTTCGTAACCAGGTTAAATGTCTAGTAATTCAAAATAAAAAAGAACACTACCTTACATTACAAAATCAGTTTAAGCAAAATCCTAAGAAATGTTGGAGCTCTCTCTATTCTTTATTAAACTCGGGCTCTAGCAAAAATCCATGCCCAGGACCTGATGAAACACCCACTGAAATTGCTACAACCTTTAACTCCTACTTTATCCACACAATAGCCAATTTAACATCCTCCTTTCCTCTGGCTGACCTGACCTTCCCAAACCACCCTACAGCAAATTCATGTACCTCCCCCCCATTGCCAACTTTACCCTGTCACTGATACCCACATCCACTATAACAAAATTGCTTTTAAAACTCAAACCATGCACAACTGCCCCTGAAAACATACCCTCTAAATTCCTGCAAATGTCAGCAAACTCTGTCTCCGACCCTATTAGCATACTTCTCAGTAGATCTATTCAAGAGTCCTGTGTCCCAACCATCTGAAAAAAGCTTACATTCTCCCTCCACACAAGGGTCGTCCCAACATAGACACTACGAACTTCGTTCCTATTGCCATACTGTCACCTATCTCTAATATTCTGGAAAAATGTATTCATACTTAACTTCTTCACCATCTGACCAATAACCACATTCTGTCCCCCATCAAACATGGTTTTAGTTCTGGACATAGTACTACCACAGCACTCATAGCCTTCATGGACTTAGTTGACCGAGCCCGTGATGCTGGAAAAATCATCTCCTCTCTCTTCCTTAACATCTCTAAGGCTTTTGATATAATATCCCACCCTCTCCTTCTTACTAAACTCACTAACATAGGTACCTCAACCCACTCTCTAAACTGGTTCTCTCACTACCTCACTGACAGTCAACCAAATGGCAAAATTCTTACTCCCCTTTCCTAAACACTACCACAGGGGTTCCCCAAGGCTCCATTTTAGGGCCTCTTCTGTTTATCATATTTATCAATGACTTCCACTCTTCCCTTACTCAAGGCTCAGTCATCCAGTATGCAGATGACTCCACTATCCTCTGCACTGCAAGCTCCTCTTCCAAACTACACCAACTCACCCAAAATGCCCTCACCGCAACTGAAAGGTGGATGTCTAAGAATTATCTTGCCCTGAACCCCAAAAAGACCAAACTGGTACTCTTTCTCCCCAAAAAAGACCACACCCCTGCAAAAAGAGGACTTTACTATTCAGTCTGTAAATGGTACTATTATCGAAATTGTACCTAGCACTAAACTCCTAGGTGTCATCATAGAAGAAAACCTCACATTCGACCTGCATATTCAGTCCAATATAAAAAAAACATCAAAAACTTGGCTCCCTCTATCGACATAAACACCTACTCACTCCTACAGCAAGAGTATCCGTTGTCTCTTCCTTTCTATTACCCTCTCTTTTATACAGTGCCCCTCTCCTAACTTTCAGCCATCTGTAAATCCAAACTCGACTCATGTTATAATAAAATTGCTAAGTTTGTTACTAATGCTACTTACTTATCTCACCCATGCTCATCATTATTCAAAGTAAAGTGGCTAGAACTTCCTAACTACCTCTCTTATATCCAACTAACCACTGCCCACAAAATCATTTTTAAGCCTTCAAACTGCCCTGCTCAGTCGTCAGTACTTAGACTATGTCACCCAAACAGACCTCTCCAGTCCGACAATCAACTACTCCTAAATGTAGAAAAACCCAATCTCTCTGCTGGTCAAATGCTTTACTCCTTCGCCATCGTAAAGATGTGGATCTCCCTTCCCCCAACACTTAAATCTACCTGCTCAGCAACTGTCTTCAAAAGCTCCCTGAAGCAACACCTCTCCTCAACATGGCTTTGCACATGTGCTAACACCACATCTCATATAACATAACCTCTCCACTCACACCATTCCCATCCTCCCTCTTTACCCCTCTGCTGTCACCCTTATGTTTTCTTATGTATCTCCTCCCTCTCACTACTACACTATTATTTAAATTTCCTGATCTCTATTACATTATTCTCTTAGCCCATCTCGCTGTTGTTTCACCATCTAAACATGTTATCATTGCTGGAGCCTTCCTGTATCCTGACAGAGTGCTCTTCAAACTATCTGGAGATATACAGAGCTGAGTATATTTTTCTGGCACTTCAGAGTTGTGTACAGGTAATTGTTGTTTGACTAATTTTATACCATTACTGGCTGACTTCAGAGTTGTGCACTGTTATTTTTGCTTCACTATATAGTTTTTAATACCCACCCTCCCTATTCCTGTGTTGTTGTATAAATTTGAAGGCTTTTGCAGTTGCCCGCCCCCACTGTAGATTTGATCTGGGACACTCCCCCCAGTCCCATCTCTTTACTTCATTCTACCTAATAGACTCCTTCTGCACTTGTTTTTATTCATTTTTAATTTAATTGCATTTTTTAAACTGTTTGGTCTAACACTGCTACATACTCAAGTGTGCTAGCTTCCACTGCATTTGAATTGCTTTGACTGCTGTTTTAGCTACTTTTCTGTATATATATATAAAAAAAATACCTTTCCTGTAACTAGTGTAGTCCAGATTCAGATTTGCTGTATCCAGGGCTGTATGTAAGCTTCTGAGCCCCCCCCAAGCTTTCTGTGTTGGAGGGAAGCTTTCTAGCTTATCAGTGGGAGTGGTAAGCACTAGGTATCCTATCTACCACATAAGGAGTGGTTCTGGCCCAGAAATTGTAGTTATTGGCCGTTTGGGCAGTTTTTCCATCTCTCTCAACTTTCTGATTTAAAAGCCCACATTTGCACTGTTTCCCCCCTTTTCTGTAACTAGTTTAGTCCAGATACAGATTCTTAGTTTTAGCACTTGAATTTGCTTATTCGTGATCAGCACTTGTTCAGAACTTGTAAGCACTAAATAACCTACTAATTACTACAGCACTCAACCTTTCTCATTACCCAGAGGAAAACAGTTTTGGTACTTACTTTCCTCACTTGCTTAGAGAAAAACAGCTCTTGTACTCACTTTCCTCATTTATCTAGAGGAAAATATTTTTTTATTTAGGCATGTCCAAGAGTCAGCTTCCAGTGTTCTCTCCTGTCTATCTGATGAATCTGGGCATCTAGGGGCAATGTAGAAATTGCCTCATGTACACAGAGAACCCTCTCCTCCTACCACCCAACACTACAACCTGTGAGAGATGCACTTATCTAGCCAAACTGTAGGTAAAGCTCTCTCCAATCAAGACTGAACTTGACAGTCAAGAGGAGAAGGTAAACACTTGCACCACACCACACTCATCACATAGTCTCACTAAATCTACACCACCAAAATTCACACATAGAAACACAAAAACATTCGCAGAGGCTCTCAATAATAATCTGCTCAAGCAACAGAGACCTCCAAAGTGGAAATGCACGCAACCTCCACCCCCCAACACAACCCAAATGACACATAGCCCGCAGCCTCAGTGTGCCACTCAACCACAGCCAATAAGGCAAAACAATGTACCCAACACACTAGTCATAGGTGACTCTATAGTCAGGCACACTGATGTTCCACTCACCAGGCTAAACAAGGAGAAGGTTACTGCCAGCTGCCTGTAAGGTCCCAGGATCCGCCACATAACCCACGCACTCAGGTCACTCCACAAGTACAAATATGACTCTGTCATTGTCATGTTGGTGTGAACTACCTGAGATGTACCTCCCTGGACTACATGAAAAGAGACATGGAAGAGCTCTCTGATCTTGTAGCCCAGGCAGGTATGACCCTAGCCCTGAGTAGCATTCTGCCATCACCCAGAATGATGCCGCAGTACAAGGACAAAATTATTGACTTCAACAATTGGCTAAGCTTCTGGTGCCATTTTAACGGGATCCAGTATCTATCTGCCTGGGATGACATGGTCGACAGACCACGATGCTTTGCCAGAGATGGCCTGCACCTGGCACCCCTGGGATTCCGCATACTGGCTAAGGTTCTTGCCACCCCTATAGTGCCTTTTTTAGGCAAGGTTCAAATAACAAATTCACCACCATAACTGGAACAGGCAAACAAAAACTGAGCATGATGCTACTCAATGCTAGAAGTCTAAATCTCAAAATGCACTAACTCAAGGCACTCCTTAAAATGGAGAACATCGATATCTGTGCAGTGACTGAGACCTGATTCAAGGCTCCAGAGAGCACCCCTGCACTATCAGGCTATAACTCATTCCACACTTTTTGGCCATGTAACCTGGACCGGAACACCAAAGGCGGAAGTGTGTCCATATTCATTAAGGATATCCACACCTCCAGGCTAGTTGCTCAGCATAATGCAGCCGAGGTTATCCAAGTGCAACTAACTCTGGGAAAAACTACAATCCAAATTGTAGCTTGCTACAGATCACCCACCATGCCCCAGGATTCCCACTCCTCTTTTCCTGATGTACTGGAAAATATTAGGGTTCAACCAAACACCTTAATAATGGGCGATTTCAACTACCCCACCATTAAATGGGAAAACTACTCATGTACCAACTCCTTCACTCAATGCTTTCTGGAATTCATAAACTCCAATGCCCTGGATCAACTTATCCACACCCCCACCAGGGGCAACAATATCCTAGATCTAGTCATTACCAACATGTGTGTTCCACACCTGAAGTCAATGCCTCATTAGTCCGATCCGACCATAAGCTAATTACCCTAGATATCCACATCCTGCCCCCACCCCCCATTAAGGAAACTATGGTAAAAAATTTCTCCAAAGCCAACTTTACGCTTCTTAAGACAGAAGTGGTGAACTTCATGACACCCATGCAGATGGACAATACAGTTACGACTACTGAATCCTAAACAATTGCACTTTATAAGCACTTACATGAGTGCATGGATCGTGCTATCCCAAACAGAACCAAGATGCTATCTTCCAAAAAAAGGAAGCCAATCTGGTGGTCCCCTGCCATAAACAAACTGTACAACAGAAGGAAGAAACTGTTGCAAAAGAGAGTAAAATCCCACGAGTGGAGGAGCTCCCTGGTCAGCCTCAGTAAGAAGCTACGATCCCTGATAAAATCTTCCAAAGCTAGTTACAAAAACAAAATCGCCACTGATTCTAAAGACAACCACAAAACATTGTATAGCAATGTCAAGAATCTCAATGGCAACACTCAGATGTGCTCTTAGTTACAGCACAATGGCACTAAATATACAGACCCAACTGATATTGCCAACATCCTGGCAGATAGGTTCAGTGCTAACTTTACCCCTCTCACCCCCTAAAGAGCCCATCTCTATACTGGAAGAATGCAAAGTTCCTGTAATCACGGCTGCACAGGTAAAAAACACACTCTCCAAGGCCAAGAACACAGCATCCATGGGACCAGACAACATCCCAGGCTGCATTCTACATGAACTACAGAATGAACTGGCACCCCACCTAAGTACCATGTTTAATCATAGCCTCACCTCAGGCTTTGTGCCTGCTGAATGGCGCACAGCAACGGTTATCCCACTCCACAAGGGGGCAGCCAGCACAGACCCCGGGAACTACCACCCCATTAGCCTGACGAGCCTTGTCTGCAAGGCCATGGAACGTATTATCATGGAACTTATAAACAAAGACATTGGTAATCTCCAAACTCTGGACCACACCCATTTTGGGTTTGTAAAAGGAAGATCATGTCTCCTAAACCTGATAGACTTCTTTGAAGCAGTCACCAAAGCCGTAGACAAAGGAAAGGTGGTTCACACAGCTTATCTAGATCTTGCCAAGGCTTTCAACACCATCCCCCACTCTGGAATTATAGATAAACTCACTAAACTAGGTGTAAATCCCTATGTCACAAGATGGGTTGCCAAATGGCTCACTGACAGAACCCACACTGTGAAAGTAGCAGACTCCAAATCCGACTTCAGACCTGTGACAAGTGGAGTACCACAGGGTTCAGTCCTGGGTCCTCTCCTGTTTGGTATCTACTTCTCTGAAGTACAGGCTAACACAGAAGGTCTTTGGCTAACGAAGTTCGCAGATGACTGTAAACTAGAAGCCATAATCAAAACTCCTAACGATGTGGACATTCTACAAAAGGGCCTCACTGAGACAGATGCCTGGTGTCAAAGCCATGGCCTCAAGCTCAATGCCAAAAAGTGCATTGTCATCCCCTTTGGTAAAAACTCTGTACCCATGAACTACTACATAGGCAGTAGTATACTTAACACTGAAAGTGTGATAAGAGACCTTGGGACACAGGTGGACAGTAGTCTCTTCTTTGATAATCACATCACCACAGTAGTTAGGAAATCCTTCTACAAGGCACACCTCATCATAAAAGGTTTCTCATACAGAAAAAAACAGGTAATTGTTCCCCTCTACTCATCACTCATTAGACCTACTATAGAGTACAACTCCCCTTTTGGTATGTACCTCACAAGACATCTACAACAACTGGAAAGGCCGCAGAAATACCTCACAAAGAGGATTACCGGCCTCAAACAGATGCCCTATGCAGACCGTCTCAAAAAACTCCAGCTTTACTCCGTCGCATATTGCCTACTCAGAGGTGATCTCTGCCTAACATACAAAGCTATGTCAAACCCAGAGCTGTTGGACATGCTCCACTTAAAGAAATCCCAATCCCTCTGAGCTGCACACTCTAGGGACCTAAACCTTGCCACCACAATAAACAGAACATGCCAGAGGGATAGATTCCTGTCCCAGAGACTTCCCATACTCTGGAATAAACTACCTATCTATATCAAACAAAGCTCCTCATTAGCACTCTTCAAGAAAAATCTTGATGATTGGATGGG